>NC_031995.1:113672047-113685238 GCF_001879085.1 Nicotiana attenuata | reverse complement strand
TGCCAAGCAGACGGTGCTGCACCGGCAGGCCTGCGCCTCTCAAAGTCCTCCCACCAAGTAAGAGCAGCGCCCGTGAACTGAAAAGTAGTAAATGCCACACCACTCGACTCAAGGATCCCTACCGTACGGAGCATACGCTGACATCTGTCAAGAAAACCCTGGGCATCCTCGCCCTCAGCACCACCGAAAGTCGGAGACTGGAGCCTACCAAACCTCTCGAGACGACGCTGCTCATCGTCTGGCATAGCTCGAACCGTGAAGCCCTGAGCTGGTGCAACCTGCTGGGCTGGAGGTGCCTCTGGTGTCTGTAGTCCTTGCGCCGCCTGATCAGGTGTGCGAGCAACGGGGGTCTGATTGCCTCCCCCGGCCTGTGAAGTAGCTGATGTTGCTGTGGTAGCTGAAACCGCCTGAGCCAGGCCAGTGCAGACCGATAATATCTGAGCCAAGGTCTCCTGAAGACCCGGAATCACGATAGGCACAGCTGGTGCCTGAACAGGTGCTGCTGGAGTATCCACAGCTGGAGCCTGATCCTGAGCTGGGGAAATTAGTGGATCAGCAGGTGCTGCCCCGGCTACTCTGCCCCTGCCACGACCACGACCGCGTCCACAGCCTCTGGCGGCCTCAGTAGGTGGCACTGGTGGTCGTCCGTCATGTCCTGTAGCTCGTGTCCTCACCATCTGTGAGAGAATAGAGTAATAAAGATTTAGTTCTCAGTTCAACAAAGCCGCACGGCAAGAGTTTTAAGAATATGAAGTTTCCTAAAGGTTTGGCAGCCTCTCGAGGATAAGTACAGACGTCTCTGTACCGATCCAAGGGACTCTACCAACCGGCTCATGACTCGTGAGACCAAGTAACCTAGGCTCTGATACCAACTTGTCACGACCCCAACCCCGATCGTGATGGCGCCCAACACACTGCTAGGCAAGCCCGACCAATTTAACAATCTTAACCATTTTTATACTGTTCATGAATTAATCAACATGGATAAATTACTAAGTCATAATAATGCAATTCTGAAATAGAGTTAAAACATGCGGAATCCCAAATACAAAACAACTACACAGCCCGAAGAATCCAGTGTCACAAGTCTGAGCCTCTAATATACGAGTGTTAACCTATTACATAATAGTCTGAAGAAATGCGGAATAAAATAAATAGGATAGATGGGAAGATCAGGACTGCGGACGTCATGCAGCTACCTCGATGCTCCCGGATATGATGCTCGACAGAGAAAGTCTCACTCAGCCTCAGTGGGTGCACCTGAATCTGCACACGAGGTGCAGGGAGTAAAGTGAGTACTTCCAACTCAGTGAGTAATAAACATAAATAAGGACTGAGAATAAGAAATCCTGAATAAGCACAAAGTAATTCTATAAATACAGCAACTTGAACCCAGCAGCATGAAACCCAGTATAACAGTGAAAACAATTACAGAAATATCACAGCAGATAAGTAAATAAATGACATATAATAATATGCAATGCAACACATGGACCGGTACTCTCCAGTACCCGCTACGGCGTGCAGCCCGCTCCGTTTATTTAACGTCAACGGCGCTCACTGGGGGTGTGCAGACTCCGGGAGGGGCCCCTTACGGCCCAAGCGCAATAATAAGCCATCTCGTTGCATCAACTAGGCCCTCGGCCTCATATCAATATCAATATCATACCGCTGCGGCGTGTAGCCCGATCCCATACTCAGTCCAAAATCACATAAGCCTCTCGGGCACAATAATATAGAAATATTCAGCCCAAACTTCATTTAAAAATATTAATTAAGTCTCTAGTTTGAGAAAAGGTGGTTGAGTTTGCAAAACAATATTAAACACTAGGACTAAGTTCAATGATATGTAAAGATGGTAAGAAACCGGTAATAATAATCCCTGAAGGATTCAATCAATTGGCACGAATCCCAAACATAGCAATTAGCTCAATTAAAATGATAATAAGTGAATTTCAGTCAAATACGCAGTATATTCATCTACCGGGACGGACCAAGTCACAATCCCCAACGGTGCTCTACCCCACGCTCGCTACCCCGCGTGCAAGTCACCTCAATATAGCACTACGATGTGCAAACACGGGGTTTCAAACCCTCAGAACAGCATTTACATCTATTACTCACCTCAAGCCGGCCAAAGTCCTAGCTCGCTATGCCCTTGCCTTTCGAATTGACCTCCTCGTGTACCGAATCTGATCAAAACCACAACGAATACATCACAATATGCTAATGGAACAATACCCAATCGAAAACAATCGAAAAATAGCTAAAATCTCGAAATTAGCAAAAACCCGAGCCCCAGGCCCACTTCTCGAAAATCAGAAAATTTACCATCAACGGATTCCTTGCCTCGCCACGAGTCTGTACATATAAAGAACACCAAAATCGGAGTCCAAATGACCCCTCAAATTCTCATTTTAACTCTCTTAAGTTTCAAACCCTAATCACCATTTTTGACCTTTGATTCCTTAATTTTTCAGTCTTAATTCATGTATTTGTACCATAAAATCGTGTTTTAGACTCAGAAATCCTTACCTCAATGAAGTTCCTTGATTTCTCCCTTCCAACTCGCCCAAATTCTCCAAGTCTGAATTGAAAATTATGAAACCCTTTGAAATTTCGCGAAGGAGAAATAAAACTTTACTGACTAGTTATTTCCGCATCTGCGGCTCCTTAGCCGCATCTGCGACTCCCGCTTTTGCGGTTACAAGTCGCTTCTGCGGACTAAACCGCTTCTGCGGTGACAAGACAGCTTCTGCGGCTCCCGCCTTTGCGTTTCCTTTTTCGCAGATGCGTTTTCCCTTAGCCTTCCAAAATTCCGCATCTGCGGTTACATTGTCGCATCTGCGACTCCGCAGATGCGGTCAGCCACTCTGCACCTGCGATACCTGCCGCTTCTGCGGCTCATAACTCGCTTCTGCGGTACCGCTTCTGCGATCCACTTTCCACAGAAGCAAAAATGCCAGAAGCAGCACAGGTTCTGCAACATTACAAGTCCAAAACTCCCCGTTAGCCACCCGAAAACACCCCGAGGCCCCCGGGACCTCAACCAAAAACACAAACATGATCCAACACCTTATTCAAACCTGCTCAAATCATCAAAACACCACAAATAACACCTAAACCATCAAATTACATCAAATTCAAGCCTAAGTTCATCCAAGTCTTCCGAAACTTGCATTCGATTAAAAACCCGACCAAAACACCTCCGAATCAACTGAAATTTTGCACACACGTCGCAAATCACCTAACGAAGCTATTGCAACTCTCGGAATTCCATTCCGACCCTCGGATCAAATTCTCACCTATCAACCGGAATTCGCCAAAATACTAACCTCACCAATTCAAGCCTAATTCTACACCGGACCTCCAAAATTACTTCCGATCTCACTCCTAAGTCACAAATCATCCCCCGAAGCTAACTGAATCATCGGAATTCATATCCGAACCCTCTAACACATAAGTCAACGTCCGGTTGATTTTTCCAAAACAAACCTTCCTTAAAGAGACTAATAGCCCGTTTGGCCAAGCTTCTAAAATCAGCTTATTTTGAGAAGTATTTTTCTCAAAAGTACTTTTAAAAAAAGTGCTTTTGATGAGAAGTAGTTTGTGTTTGGCTAATTAATTAGAAAAGCACTTTTGAGCAGTAATTAGTGTTTGGCCAAGCTTTTGAAAACTGCTTCTAAGTGTATTTTTCTCAAAACTGCTTCTCAGAAAAGTGTTTTTGGAGAGAAGCTACTTTTTTCTGCTTCTTCAAAACTGCTTCTGCTTCTCCTCAAAAGCACTTTTTTTCCTTCCAAAAGCTTGGCCAAACACTCCAATTTTTTGCCAAAAGTACTTTTGACCAAAAAAAGCACTTTTGGCCCAAAAAAAAGCTTGGCCAAACAGGCTATAAGTGTCTCATTTCCCTCTAGAACCAATCCAAATCAATTCATTCACACCAAACACTAGTAATGAAGCATAAAGAAATAGGAAACGGGGCGGTAACTCACGTGACGACGGGTTGGGTCGTCACATCATGTAACACTGCTTCGGCCAAGGTGTGTAAGCCCCTGCCAGCTTGTGAGCACCAGCAAAGAGTATTTGACAATTCAACGAAACAGTATCACGTGACACCACTTCGGCCAAGGTGTGTAAGCCCCTGGCAACTTGTAAGCACCTTGACAATTCAATAGAGTATTTGTATCTCCACCAGCAAAAATACCGAATAACTTTACCCACCAAAGCTTAGGCAGATGGGCAGAAACCACAAAAAGTTCACAAAGAAAAAAGGGGTGACATCCTCTAAATTTTGCAGATGGATCATATGCCTTTCCCTGTTGGTCAATTTCCTGTAGGGAAATACATAATAAAGAAAGTACTGATAACCCTATGTTTTTTTACCAGAAAACTTTACTCACATAGAGTATCCTCCGCATGAAAAGGAGGAGAGTCGCAACAATAACAACAAAACCAGTGTAATCCCACAAGTGGAGTCTAGGGAGGATAATGAGTACGCAGACCTTACCCCTACCTTGTGAAGGTAGAGAAACTGTTTCCGAGCAAAGGAGGAGAGTTGCAAGAATGCAAAAACAAGATACAATATCCAAAAGGCAGGCATACAAATTGCCACCTGAATTAAAAACAAACCCATTTTTGCTTTTTGGTTAAGAGTAAAAGATAAAGTCTACATTCTAATGATCTTGTTCCTACATTGCACATTGTTTATACACCACACATTGTGCAGAAAATGTGACATTACCATATCATTAGGAGTAAGGAAGACTATTAATCAAAATTCAAAAATCAACATCTCATGCCGACTAGCAGTTTTTACATCCAGATAAAGTGATATGAGCTAGCATTTGCAGGTCGAAGCATCTGGTTGCAGCGTTGGTTAAATGCTACTAATGAAAATAGTATCTCGTTATTCTTAACAATAGGTCCGAGAGACCTTCAATTCATCAGATCACTGGGAAAGAAAAGGCTTCATATTATGCTGTTGGGATAGGGAAAAGATCTTGATAGCTCCAGAACAATTTTTTCTTTTTTGATAGGTCGATCTTGCTCTAGAACAATTCAGAGAGCAGAAACTACTGGAAACTTGTACTATGACGGAGCAGCGAAAGCTAACTGTAGTGATGAATCAACCACATTATTACAAGAATTGTACTTCATCCTATCTCCTTTCATTCAAGTCTTGCCCTCAAAAATTCTAACTTTCAGCATTTCAATTTCCTGAAGCAGAATCGGTTTGGTTACTAGCTCGTTGTGCTACTATCTCTTCTCCTATGACTCTTTACTATTGCTATATTTCAATTTGCTTTACTGTTCTAACTGTGATTGCCTGAACCGAGGGTCTCTGAAAACAGCCTCTTTACCTGCATAAGGTAGGGGTAAGGTCAACGTACACACTGCCCTCCCCAGACCCCACCCGTGGGAATAAAATGGGCATGTTGCTGTTGTTGTAATTTACTCAAGCAGAAAGTGCCGTAAAGTGGAGTAATTAGGTATTCAGTACAGTAACAAAGACATGATTTCTCCAATTGGGAAATCAATTGGGATAGAAACTGAAGAAGACCAAGTGCCACATAAATTACTAATAACCAAAGACGATAATACAGGATATATAGGGAGAAAAAGAATAGTGATGCAGGCAATACACTGCAATCCAAGCAAAGACTTGTATGACTTCAATCATTTGCTCAAAACTCTAACGACAGACATGTAAGCAACAGAGAATTTACGAAAGTTAGAAAAGGAAATCCAATTAGAGAGAAACTGCATGAGCATCATGGCATAGGTAAAAGGTGATAGCCCTGTAGATTCGTTCCCATGGTTCGATCCTCCCCTGTAAAACGCGGCTTGTTCGAGTTCTGAATTGCTTTTACGCGAGAAAGGGGGACCACCCTCGAAGCCTAAGATAAATATAAAAGAAACCGATTCTTAACACAGCAGTGCAGATGATTCCTTCAATGGAAAAGCAACCAAACCAAAAAGAAGTCATCTGGCAGGGAAGGATCAATTACCTAATTTAGGTACACACTGCATTCTAGCCTTCACAGGTTTCACAAGTTATTTCGTTTAACAATTCAAGCTTTACACTAGGTCCTCATGTTATCAATACTAAGTCGACATCGTCTGTTGTTATTTATTTGTTCTATTAAGTGATACATCAATTGTTAAAGAAACATGAAGTATGAATACGTTAATGAAGGAACAGGAAATCAGAAATCAGTAAAAAAACTAGTCACCAAAACTGGATTAGAAGAAAAAACTATATATAATTTCACTGATCGCCACTAAACTTATTCTATGTGTGTGTGTGTGTATTTCAATCTAAACAGAAACTTAAGATATTTTGTAGTTGATTGACAATATTTTACATCATATATTTCAATTAATTGCAGTTTTATTAAGTTTATAGTAACTTTTCCTGTACATTGTAAATTTCTTACTTTTTCTTCAATTTATGCTTTTCTTCACTACAACACATTTTATTTGACTCCGCAGTTAAAGCTCCATCTTTTGGTGCTTTTCTGCTTTTCGCATTTGACAGCACTAGTACTAATAATATCTAGACAAATTTGCAAGAAATAATTTCAAAGATTTACTGTTGGACCTAATTTGTCCCGTAAAATGGGATAGAGGAAGTATAAACATATCTATCTGTGCCACGCTGCCTAACTGCAGACAGGTTCAAAAGCTAAATATCTATCTTTTTACTTCTGAACCTAGCGAGCAATTCCCATGTACAGAAGATGAAAGTAGCTGAAATGAGGATGTTGAGATGGATGTGTGGTCATACCAGGAAGGACAGGATCAGGAATGAAGTTGCTAGGGATAAGGTAGGAGTGGCATTTGTAGAGGACAAGTTGCGGGAGTCGAGGCTGAGATGGTTCGGGCATGTGAAGAGGAGAGACATAGATGCTCCGGTCAGGAGGTGTGAGGTTGTCCATTGCGGGTGTGGGGAAGGGAAGGGACAGGCCTAAGAAGTATTGGGGAGAGGTAGTTAGGCAGGACATGTCATTGCTCCAACTTAACGAGGACATGACCCCACGATAGAAAGGTGTGGAGGTCGAAGATTAAGGTTGTAGGTTGACAGGTAGTAGTGTGTTCCTCCTAGGCTTACCAGTAGTACTAGGACTATTTTTGTATTATCTTATTCATAGTTCTTTACTATTACATGTTGTGTCATTCGCGCCCGTTACCTTAATATATTGTTGTTACTATTGTTTGTTACTTGTTGCTTTATCTCCAATGTTCCTTGAGTCAAGGGTCTATCGGAAACAACATCTATATCTTTATAAGGTAGGGGTAAGGTCTGTGTACACACTACCCTCCCAAGACTCCATTTATGGGACTACACTGGGTTTGTTGTTGTTAACCTAGCGAGGAAAATGAATCATATCCCTCTCTTTTTACTTCCCCTTCCTCCATCATATTACTTGTGATTAGTGAGTTATCAAAGTCAAACCGAAGTCTCTCTTCAAAAGCACAAGTAAGATCAGAAGTACATAGCTATGTCGCTTCAGTCATTGATATGAGATGGTATGTACAGTAAGTTCGAAGAATATCAGAAATGCAAGGGTTGTCTGAATTGGAAGAGCAAGTTGTTTTATAGAAGGATTTTACCCTTTTAAATTGTCTAAAGTAGTCAATTCTATAGTCATCAAGAGATGATTTTCCAGCTTACTTCTCCGCACACTTTCGCTGGTGAAATATATGCATCCTTCGTGTAGAAGGCAGAAATGTTTCCAATATTTTATAATCTTCTCCATCTCTATAATCTTACTTAATTATTTATTCTCTGCTAACCTCATCAGTGTTTCTGCACTCACCACATTCTTTCCAGCACCTCAAACAGCATCTACGAAAACCAATATTTCCCTATGCCAGAAGCTGAAATTAGTTCAGGTTACTCAAAGTATAGAAAACACCATTCTCAAGAAAACCAAGGCCGAGTCATTTGGTTAATTCACATTTACCAAGAAAAGTTTAGTCCTTCATCCATCTTCAGCATTTTACCCAATTACAAATTTTATAATTTCTTTTTAATAATAGTGGTGTCTGGACCAACTTGTGCACGCCACATTCCATATGCAATCTTCATACTACCAAATAGAAGGAAAAAAGAAAAGAGGAGGCTCTAAAACTGGTCAGCAGTAGAATTTACTTGAGTTAGGTCTTCAAACGTAAAGGGTAATCCTTAATCATGCAACAGATTTCAGAAAAAAGTTATGAATTAACAGCTATGCCTTCTCTTCAAAAATGCATATCTACACATATCCGTCTCCCACCAAAGTACCGATTTCTAGGCATGCCTTCACAGTAAGATTTGTTGGTTAATACACTACCAAGAGATTCATGGTAAAAAAAGAACAAAAAAACAAAAAAAACAGAGAGAGAGAGAGAGAGAGAGAGAACAATACCAACAATAAGGGGCACGATGAAAGCTGGAACTCGCAAAGCAGCTGTAGAGAGAGAATCCATTCTTCCGTAGCTTTCTAATCTCTAGGTCTCAAGTTGCACAAAAACAACCAACCTACAGAATACGATTACTTGTACCAGATTTTTCAATCTAAACGTTCATATGTAGTTCTCTGGCTCTTGGAGTTCAAGAGCTGGGGATAGAAGTTCCTAAGGAATGATTATCAAAGATATCGCCTTAAATGAACCTCAACCATTCTTTTAGGAAGAGGATCTTATGAAAGATGAAATTCTAACAGCTTTTCTAACCAATACAAAAGAGGCATAAGCACTGCTCTTTTACCTTGAGCAGTGCTATTATTCATAGTAGGTGAATATTAATGTTAGCACTATGGTTTTTTCCATTGTCAAATAATTAACCAATATTTCTTCTATTTCTCATTTCTTCAGTCAGTTTAATAAGTTGACATCATGCATCTATACCAATGAACTACAACATGGACTGTAAGGAAGCTTCCCAACAAAAAAAGAACAAAACAGAAAAGCAGAATAGATGAGAATTCGTAATAACAGAGATAGTGTGCATGAATGCACAAACTAGTAACAAGAGGATAATAAGAAATACAAATGCTACTTTTACCTGAATTGAAAGAATAAGACGAGTCCAAAATTTATCATAAATTACAGGGTTGTACCAATATAAGAAAAAGACAATCACCACTAAGGATCATGTACCTCCTTGCGTTGCCGAGATTAGACAAAAGTTTGAACTCCACCGTAGGGAACAATTGTTCAAGTCTATTCATATTCAAACTGAACATCTACATGCACATACTTCCTCATAAGCCTTACAATGAAAGATGTGAAGCTGGCTAATGTATGACATTCGTCATGCGTTTTGGTTTCTGAAACGACCCCATAGATTACCAACTTCCTCAAGTTAGGGCACCTTTCAAGTAATCCTGCTACCCAATGTGAGAACAGGTCGCTAATCACTGTCCAGCCTAGCTCCAAGATGACCACATTTTCCAATCGAAAAGAATCTTGCAATCCATACTGAAGTGTTGTCTCTCTTAGTTCATAACTCAGCGATAGATGAGTTAATTGAGGAAAGCAAGCAGAAATTGTCTCAATATCGACAACCTCGTCATCGTCATCGAACACAACTCCCCATAGCCTCAGTCTTCTCAGCTTTGACGATTTTGCTATCATATGATGGAACTTGGACCACATGATTGTGAAATTGCTGACGTCCACAATCTCAAGATTTTCAGTACTCTCGCCGATATCAAGATGGATGACGCTAACATCATCGATCTTAAGGAGTCGTAACTTCCCCTTGCTGACAAGCTCAAAGACCTCGAGCGTACAATCTTTCAAATGCAGCTTCTCGAGACTATCTGCCTCGAGTATGATTTTATCCAAACTAATGGCTTCAACATAGATATCTTTCAGAGAGTTACTACTCAACTCCATCGTTGCCTGTGGATCAGACATAACAATGTCTAGACTGACAAGATTCAAAGCCTCAACTTTTGTGCAGGCTGTAAGGAAAAGACTCAGGTCTAAAGCCGATATACTAACATAACTAAGTGAAAGAGACCTCAAGCAAGGGAATTTTTGATAACTAGGTTCGACACCCGTGATTGTATTGTGGGCCAGAGCCAACACTTCGAGCCTCTGGCGACCACATTTTTCGAGTATATTAATGTTCGGGGTAGTCCTAACATTGTAATGTAACTGGCGCAATGTTTCTCTGGTATACATTAGCCAAGCAATGACCGGAGCAGCAGAGAACTCATCGACGTCGTCCATTATGATTGAAAGGCACTGCAGTCCATTAGTCTGGAAAATAGTCTGAGTTATAATTATCTCAAGTCTGCTCCTTGTGAGCTCATGATAAACCGGCCAGTCATTCGAGTTAAAGGTGAGTGTCTGAAGATGATTCCGCCAAGCCTCTCGCCACTTCCGACAAGTAGAAGATGCAATCACAACATCTCGAGCAGCTCCAAGCCGGGACAAAATGTTCCCAATGACCTCAACAGGAAGGTACTCCATCATACCCTCAAATAAAACAACAATTTCAAAAGGGTACCAAAAAAACAAATGCTATAAACCAAGCAATACAATAATGCAACTTAAACCTCCAAACTGCATCAAAATATTATCCAACGGACGCTTATCAAGGAATCCAAATCCCAACATCTGGTTTTCTCAGTAATCTCTCAAGGGAAAGATTTTCAAAAGCTAATTAAACCCCAGATAATCTTGAGGGAAAATCAACCAAAAAATGAAATAACCAGGGACCCTTTTTAGTCAAATAGCAAATGGTAAATATACCACACATAGATTTTCTTGATTCCAACCACAAGTCAGTCAAAAACCCAAATCAAGAATCTTGTTTCTCAAAAGATAGAGGAGGATACCAAGTTAAAGTTTTGACCTTTAGAGCAATATTTGAGGAGCAAAATATCTCATATTTAACTCACCAATTTCCAATCCTGAAAAACCATAACAAAGCAAAATAAATAACTAAATCAAGAATCTGGTTTCTCAAAAAAACAAAGTATACCAAGTTAAAGTTTAGACCTTTGGAGCAATATTTGAGGAGCAAAAAATCCCATATTTAACTCATCAATTTCCAATCCTGAAAAACCATAACAAAGCACAATAAATAACCAAATCAAGAATTTGGTTTCTCAAAAAATACAAAGTATACCAAGTTAAAGTTTTGACCTTTGGGGCAACATTTGAGGAGCAAAAAGATCTCAGCTTTAACTCATCAATTTCCAATCCTGAAAAACCATAAAACAACACAATAAATAACTATACCAAAAACTGTAAAATGCATAAATCCAAGAATTTTAAGAAGCTTACCACATGAATCTTAATAGGATTATGATCAACACCGAGAATAAGAATCAATCGATCAAACAAAAACAAAAACCCAAAAAAAGAAGGTACAGAGAATAGAGAGGGTGAATAGAAGGAATATTGATTGTGCTTTGGGAGAGAAATGGTCAAGCCAGCATTATGGGGGTGGTGGGGGTGGTGGGAGAGACAAAAGACACACACTACTGTGTGTGTTAATGTGTGAAAAGTGGGTGGCACGTGAGAATCTATGTTACTCTGGACATTCAACTGGCCAATCATAGTACACACAACTATAGAAATTAGGGTTGCGCATAATTCGGTAAATATCGAATTACTATAACGAAATCGAAAAATTTTGGTATTTGATATACGGTATTTTTATATTTGATATGGTATTTGGTTTAAGTTTTTTAAAATATTAGTATTTGATATTTTAAAATAAAATACCGAAATAGTGATATCGTACCGAAATATATATTATATTACACAAAACACATATTATCAATTATAACATAAATATAAAAAATCCAAAATTTCATATATTCTCCAAGTTCATCAATTAACTCTAAACAAGTAACAAGATATTTCTAATTACCAAATATTCTTTTATATACAATTTTCTCTATTTGGGTCGATATTTTCTAGTTTTGGACAAAAATTTTGTCAACAAACATTTTCAGTTTTGTATTTTGAGTACGTTAATAAAGAATATTAGAGTCTATGCCTCTATGCACTAGTTAGTATTCAAACCGAATAAACTGAAGTTACCGGACCGAGTAAACCGAACCCGAAAGGAGAAAAATCGAATCATACCGAATTTAATTAGGTACAGTATTGGTATAAGATTTTAAGTAACCGAATACCGGAAATACCGAACCGAAATGTCTAAATACCGTACCGACCGACGAACACCCCTAATAGAGACCCACTCCTTCAATTGAAAATCATTTGTGTAAATTATTACTGCCTCTGGTCCACAATAAGTGACCAATTTGCTTTTTTATTTTGGTCCAAAATAAATATCCATTTATATAACAAAAAAAAAATTCAATTTGTTTTTCTAAACTACTCTAAAAAGTCATTTATTCCTCACATTTGAGAAGAGAAGTAAGTGTTACTATAACTATGCTGCAACATTTAATTAAGGGTAATTTAGTCACACTAACTATTTTATCTAGAATTTAGTATTTTTTTAATGGGTGTATTCAAAGCAAACTGGTCACTTATTGTGAACCGAGGGAGTAATAACTAGGGATGAGTTTATCTTTCTTCTTTTTGCTTTGCTTTCTACCATAAGAGCTTTTCAATATAGAGCTTAACTTATATACACTTATTGAATGAATGTTTATTAAATACACTTATTATTGATATGAATGTTTTATAATATGTTGTATTCTTTTCAAGAGTCTCTTTTTCTAAAGAAAAATACTCCATCAATTTGTAGTTTAAAAATTTATGTAAAAAAATTAACGAAATTTATTTTTTACTTTTTCATCTTCAAATTGACAAAAAAAAAATCCGACCAGGTATTCAATGTCTTAGTAGGCATAGTTATTTTATATCTATTTTGAAAAAATTAATGAATATTCAATAAATTAGTTGAGTTATGCATAACTTAATCCGGACACCACGGATATAAAAAAAGAATTTTTACATTCCTATGCCATATAGGAAACTATATTACCCTCAATGTTTAAGATTTGATATAATTACATTTAGTATACCTAATTACCAACTATATATCATTAGTGATTTTTAAGGGTATTAATTACACTCCTAATTTAATGGTACCGTATATTCTATCTAATACCACTCCCCCCATGTTTCTCTCTCCAATTCTCACACCTTCACCCACGTTTTCCTCCCACGCCCACGATTTTAAAATATATATATATATTTTAAAATATA
>NC_031995.1:113604624-113672027 GCF_001879085.1 Nicotiana attenuata | reverse complement strand
ATATATATATATATATATATATATATATATATATATATATATATATATATATATATGTGCAATTTTACCATCTGGGTTGACTTAAATTTTGGATTTTCTTCAGTAATAATCATTGATGTTCAAATCTTTATCTAATTTTTGCTGCTGGGTTATTTTAAAAAAGCATTTTTTTCCGTATTGACATCGATATATTTTGAAATTATTTGCAATTTTGGCTGTTGGGTTGTTTTAAAAAATTGTTTTTTTTTCCACTATGGTTATGATATTCAAATCTTTTCTGCAATTTTAGCTGCAGGAAATTTTGATTCTTTTTCCTCTATTATTATTGATTTTTCAAATGTTTCTGCAATTTTAGCTGCTTGTTGTCTTAACAATTAATTTTTTAACTCGTTGTTTTTATGGAGTTTCAATTCTTTCTGCAATTTTAGCAGTTAGATCATCTTCTGAAATTCATTTTTACACTATTGCCTCTGATATTCAAGTCTTTTTTGTTCGAAAACAATTTTAGCATCTATTTTCTTAAGAATTTCAGTAATATAAGAGGAAAGGAAAAGAGAGCAGCAATTTCACCATTGATAACCATTAAAAAGCTTTGAAGCTTTGAATTCTAATTTGGGTTTTCAAAAATTATTATTTGTTTGGATTGGGTGTTGTTGTAAATAATTGGGAATATGGTTTGGAGTTTATATCTCAATTTTGAGGGGTTTTGGTGAAGATTAGACTTGGTTTTGGCTGAATTTCAGATTGAAACTCGAAGAAGAAGAAGAAGAAGACATGATATAGATTATATTGCAAAAATTATAGATAAATTGTAGAAAATTGTAGAAAAATTGTAGATTGTTGTTTATTTATTTTTCAACTTTGTGTTTTTGTGTTAAAAGTTTTGATGGGAGTTTGTTATTCCACTTCGTCTGTTTTGGAGCTAACTTGTGCAGAGAAGAAGATATTTTTTAAGTTATATATATTGATATACCTTTAAATTCAAGAAGTATGATTGTATTGTATTTAAAGAGGCGTGAATTTGTAGAATAGGTTGAATGTGAGGAATGAGTCAAATAAGACCCACAATGGCTTGTTTTCTACATTTAATCTACAACAAAATTACATATCATTTGAAAATTTAGTATGAAAATACAGAATTTCAATGTTTCTACAAATTATCTACAAACTGGGTACATTGAATTCTAATATCCCAATTCCCATTCAATTGTAGCATAATTGGGATTTTCAACATAATTGAGTTTTTTGCAAAAGATTTATAGAAGTTTTAGTCGTTTTTTATTTGTGAACACAAAAAACAAAGCATCTACAATCAGAATATAAATAATCTACAATTTATCTACAAAATATCTACAAACTGGGTACATTGAATTTTAATATCCCAATTCCCATTTAATTGTAGCATAATTGGGATTTTTGACATAATTGCGTTTTTACAAAAGATTTGTAGAAGTTTTAGTCGTTTTTTTATTTGTGAAAACAGAAAATAAAGCATCTACAATCAGAATACAAATAATCTACAATTTATCTACAAAATATCTACAAACTGGGTACATATTTGAACTCGACATGCTTCTCCTGAAATGTATGTTTCACATTTTTGATACATATTTTTGTCCAAAACAGTACTAAATCATCCACTTAAATCCAATTCTGATACAATGTTGTTCAACTTTCATACAATAGGTAAATGAATAAAAGAAAAATAAATAAACAACAGTCTACAATTTATCTACAATTTTGCTACAGTTTCTGCAATATAATGTATGTCATGTCTTCTTCTTCTTCTTCGAGTTTCAATCCGAAATTCAGCCAAAACCAAGTCTAATCTTCACCAAAACCCCTCAAAATTGAGATATAAACTCCAAACCATATTCCCAATTATTTGCAACAACACCCAATCCAAACAAATAATGATTTTTGAAAATCCAAATTAGAATTCAAAGCTTCAAAGCTTTTTAATGGCTGTCAATGGTGGAATTGCTGCTCTCTTTTCCTTTGCTTTGTATTACTGAAATTTGGACATAATTGCTTTTGATGTAGAATAATTGTAGAAGATTTAATCGTTTTTGATTTATGAAATCAGAAAAAAGGTTTGAAAAACTGCTTATCGAAAACGAAAACTTTTCTTGAAACCAATGACTGAACCTTTCTTATCGAAAACAGGTTTACTCTTGTCAAGTACTTTCCATGATCTGCCACCTCCAACAATTGACCTTTTGTAGTTCTTACCACGGGCTGATGTTTTCTTTAACTGAGTAAAGACATAATCAACAGTCTTCTCCTCTAAGTCTGATGTTTTTTTTTTATTTGTGAAATCAGAAAAAAGGTTTGGAACACAGTGTATCGAAAAAGCAGAGACGCTAAATTTGAAACGAAACTGACGAAGAAGATTAATGTGCGTGATTTGCGTTGTGGAAGATCTGGAAGAATATTTAATTCCCCTTTTTTACCGCGCCTAAATAAGGAATCATAAATCTATAGTGATTCCTTATTTAATGCATTGTATATATTATGTAGAAATACTATTAGCATGAATGGTAATATGCAAACTATGAACATATTTGATAATATAGTTTTATATATGGTATATATACGAAAATTTCCCTATAAAAAAAAAAATACAAAGAGAAAACAATTCGTCCAAGTGCATGATAGGAACTAACAAAATTAAACAAAAATGGAAGTTGACGCACACCAAGGAAACTACACCTGAATGGAAAAGGATAAGAGGGGATGATTGGAGGGTTCTTCACATTTTGAAAGATTGGATTGGTAGATGTTTTTTATTTGTGGCCTTACATAGAAAAGTCCAATCGAAAGACAAAGAAAAACTTCCATTTATTTTCAAAGCAATTGGAATAAATTAATATACAAGATATCTGTTTAAATAAGAAAGCCTACTAAGACCACGTAGTAAAATCATAATTTTTTTATTTAACCATCCGATATTCAATGTCTACTTACTCAACAAATATTCATCGATTCATCAACCCAAGATAGTCTCCACTGTTACAATCTGTATTTATGCTATCATTTTGGATTATACGGCTGAACTTTATTCCTAATTATTCGGAAATTCGAGCATTATTAATCATTAATACAAAACAAGCAAAATTGATCAAATTTTAACTTTAATAGCTCGAAAATCAAAATTGTAATGAAATTACAAATTGTAGTCTTCAATATAGTTTCATAACAACTAACCTGTAACTATGCTTTATAGAAAGGACAATGTGGTCGTTGCAAATATAAACCGGTTTACAAGTCCGGAGTCGAATCCCACCGAGAATTAACCTATCAATTACCTTTGTTGGAATCACTAAATTCTTTATAATTAACTTCCTCAAACGTTGTAAACAATAGTTGATGGTATTTCTACTAACTAAGATTGCAAGTAAATAAATAAACAACTGTAAACTAAATATGCTGGGTTGTAAATAATAATGAGAAGGTTCTAAGGTAGTGATTTCCCCTATTGATGGAATCCCTTCCGGTTATGTTTCATATAGATTCACCAAAATATCTCTATCAATCATGAGCACTCTTTTTACCGTAAATCTCTCCCGAGTAATCGCGATAATTTACTAGACGCACTCTCCCGAGTTACGCTAGCTGACTTTGTTTATTACAGCTCACTTTAGATCACACCCAAGGCTTCGTTATCCCTAATCCCGCCTTTAAACCCGTAGTTATAGATCCCTCTTATACTTTGGGAGTGGTGTTATTCAACAATTACCTAAATATGCACTCTCTCCCGAGTTATGCACACTAAATAAGCACAGCTAATTAAGGATCCTGTCAATTAATTACAATAAACACGTAATTGAACAAATAGAGATTAACCGGCAAACTATATGAACATAATCAAGAAGTTCATCTTTCAATAGGTTCCATCAAAACCTTAGACTAAAGTATTTAGCTACTCATAACAACTTGAAGATCGAATACGAAAGTATTCATCATGTAAAATTGCAAGAAAAAGAACAAATAAAGAACTATGATGTTTTGGGTGATCTCTCACACTTGTGTTTCTTGCCCAAATTACTCTCCAAACAAAATTTGACCTAATGAGGCCGAAATCCTACTTTTTATAAGGGTTTTACACCAAGTTTTCCCGACTTGACACTTTTGTCCCTGGCTATTTCGCGTTCTGCCGCGGTCCCACCGCGGTTACGCCCGGACCGCGGCCAAATGGGTTCTCTGAATCTGCAACTCTACTCTGTCGCGGTCCTACCGCGGCTACGGTCTGACCGCGGCAGGCCAATTTCAGCACTTCTTTGACTTTTCACTTGGTGCATTTCTTGGGCATTGTTTGATTGGCCTCCTTTTCTCCGTCATTGATCCCAAACTTGCTCCATCGACTTCTTTCGTTGGATATAGCCTGCAAAGCATGAAAAGCACTAATCAGAGCATTAGGTTATCACTTTTTACAACAAAGCTATACAAAAATGTGGTTCTTTAGGGTCTAATTATAGTCTAATTCACCTATTATCACTAAACAATATATAGTGTTCTCATTGTTTGAATTTAGGTCACTAATTAGAGGCTAAATATATTTTGACCAACATTAAAAATTTGCTTAAATCAAAACATACTAAAATAATCATCATCATCATCATTATTATTATTATTATTATTATTATTATTATTATTATTATTATTATTATTATTATTATTATTATTATTATTACTATTATTATATATATTACATGCATTTTTATTTTATTTTGATAATAATAATGAAATAAATGATGAATCATATCGTGGATCCCAACTTGTTTAGGACTTAGTTTGTTGTTATTATAACTATAATAGTGTATATGAGGATATTAATCGCGTATTTATTAAGTTGGTGTAATAGCCTGTTTGGTCAAGCTTTTAAAATCAACTTATTTTGGAAAGTACTTTTCTCAAAAGTATTTTTAAAAAAAGTACTTTTGGTGAGAAGCAGTTTGTGTTTGGCTAATTGAATTGAAAATCACTTTTGAGTAGTAATTAATGTATGGCCAAGCTTTTGAAAACTGCTTCTAAGTGTATTTTTCTGAAAAGTGCTTCTCAAAAAAGTGAATTTGGAAAAAAGCTACTTTTTTATGCTTCTCAAAAATTACTTCTGCCTCTCCTCAAAAGCACTTTTTTTCATCTAAAAGCTTGGCTAAACACCTTAAATTTTGGCCAAAAGTGCTTTTAGCAAAAAACAAAAAGCACTTTTGGACCCAAAAAAAGCTTAGCCAAACAGGCTATAAGTATCGGGTCCAAAATTTACTTTTTGGGAATGTAATTCTTAGAATACAAAGCGTTATACATTTCGGTTTCTGAAATAAACTTTTCCACTTTAAATAATCTTTTATTTTAACTTTAACCAAATATTGTTCAAACGTCTACTATATAAAGTAAGTTGTTTTTAGGATATTATCTTAACATTTCAAGCAAGCCTCATTATCCATTGTTGTAAAAAGCAAAGGACAAAAAGAATCTTCTAGCGTCCAGTATTTGGGCGCTATACCTGAGCGTGGCAGCTTTTTATATATAGCGTCCAAATACTCGGCGCTATACACTAACGACACAGTTAACGTTAATGTATAGCGCCCTGTATTTGGGCACTATATATAAAATTTCCATTTTTTTTACACCTATTAAGGTGCTACTTGTCCAAAAGAACCACATTTTGGTTCCGGACTCCTACTCTCACATTACTGTACCTAACAGAAGGGAAATAGTATTTTAAATTAGTGAACAGTAAAAGGACAGGTTGGTACACTAAGCTCGTACTATGCCGGGATCCGGAGAAGGGCCGGAACATAAGGGTCTATCGTACGCAGTCTTACCCTGCATTTCTACAAGAGGTTGTTTCCACGGCTCGAACCCGTGACCTCCTGATCACATGACAGTAAATAGTAAATAGGGATTACATAATATTGGTGCAGTATTACTGTAAAAATAGCACGGGTTAGCCAATTTCAGACTGGCCATTCAAAAATAGCCAGCATTTGCAAAGTCATTGAAAAATAGCCACTATTTTGCTGCAACAGGGATCGGTCCAGCATAATATACTGGAGATCGATGCACCTGTGTATGAATTTCCAGTATATTATGCTGGAAATCCAACACGCGAAAATTTCCAGCATAATACACTAGAGATTGGAGCACCTGTGTATGAACTTCCAGCATTTTATGCTTGACCGGTATATTATACTGGAACTCCAATATATTATGCTGGAGTATTTTTCGGATTTTAAACAGTATTTTTGTTCAGATATATCTTTACATAAAAAATGGCTAAATTTCGATTACTTTTGAAATTGTGGCTATTTTTGAATAACCACTTGTAAATCTGGCTATTTTTGAATTTCTCCCAGTGTTACTTCGTCAGAATAACGTGTGCGTGCATGTGTGTAGACACATATATATGCATATTACTAAGGTATTGTTTCACCCACTTCATTGACCGCTAAGCGTTTTACTGTTTGGCAGTTCCGTAACTCCAGAACTTCAAAGCAAGGATTGCCAAAAAAAATATTTCCACTTCTGTAGGATCAGTAGATTATACAACTGCCATGACTGGAAATTCTCACATCCAATAGATACAATAGGAACATATGTATTAGTATGGCATATAATTCCTGGAGAATCTTTATTTCATCCTTTGTCTATCCTAGTGAAAGTACATTATAAACATCAATATCTCAGTGAAAATCATCTCATTTTCCAGCTCCTCTACTAGCTGCTGTCATAAAAGACTCGCCACAACCACATTGCCCCTTGGAGTTGGGATTAATAAATACGAACTCAGACCTGCAAATAATATGTTAAAATAAGTCATAAACTGTTGGGGACACCTTATGAAACGGACAGCTTTGGACAAGTCAAAACATCGTTAAAAGATCGGTAGCAGCCGTTCATAGGGCTGCCACAACTGAGCTATTGATGCCAGAAATGTTTTGATTCCCTTCTGGACCCCCGCCCCCTGAAATCTTCAGCGCCAGCATAGCTCACAGTTACATAGTTTAGCTAACCACAAAATGATCCTTAGAGAAAAACTAACCTGAACTAAAGAATCCAGAAAATGAGAAGATAAGTTAGAAGATACAAAAGAATGTCCACCTTATCCCACATTAAGCCTTCACACAAACGTTTTCTGGACTGACAACTTCATATTTCTCAAATTATAATTGCAAATATTCCCAGCATAATTTGCACATAAATAAACCAATAATCAGATCCTAAATGACATTAGAACATTTATTAAGGTTTGTTACATGTAATTAGTATAAACTAAAGCGAAAAACCACAAAACAATACACCCTAAGAAAAATTAGCGGCAACAGGTCGGAGTTGGATGAAGCAGCAAGTGACAAAATTGCAGAGGGGTCAAATTGTGCCATCCACTCATTGTGTGAGATAACTAACACTAAGTACCTTTCAGTGCATTTCATCCAAAATAGTAAAATGAACCACTTTTCCACAAAATTAACAGGATTCGTACCTAAAGTGTTTGAGAGTCAGCTTAATAAAAGCAACCAGCGATACAGATATTGACAAGTAAATCCTTTACCTCAATTTATCATCTACAAAATCCATCTTGGTACCAATCACGTGCATCAGTGCCTTAGGATCAATAAGTATTTTTACTCCCTTATCTTCAATCAGCTCATCAAACTTACCCTTCTCATCTAGAATGTTCAAAGGGTTGTGATTAGAAACGAAACCACAACAAAAATCCATATAACAATCAGTTTGAAGTTGTATAACAACATTAGAATCCACCAACGCCATAGGCTAATTAGTCTTGCTGATGGATTTTTTTGTGTGCATACAACATTGAATAGACTCAAAGGAGAGAGCACAATAAAAAACCAAATTGTAAAATAAGCAAATAAAGCTGACACTTCAAGAACACACCCCCCCCCCCCCCCCCCCCTAAAAAAAAAAAAAAGAAGGTAAGTGACAATTTGCAACAATGTTATCAATAAGAGCATAGAAGAACTAAGGTTTGTGATGGCACAAGGATAAACCAATTTAAAGCATGAACTTCAGTAAAGAAAGGTGCAAATAGGAATAAGATAAACATATAGGAACTGATATAAACACAAAGTCACAAACAACACTTATAAATATATAGGAACTGATACTGCTATTACATGAAACACATGAAATAAATTCATACAGATTAAGTTAAAAATCATTTCAAATTTATGATCTGATGCAAAATGCAGTTAAGCTACAATTCAAGATTAACAAATAATTTCTTATAAATGTCTTCTATATTCCTAAGTTCATAATGTTTTACAATTAATATACCACTTTGCCAGTTATTTTGATTTTTTGATGTTCTACTCTTTCAGACGCCACAAATTCAGCAGATTTATACCTACGTTAAGCTTGTCAATGAGATATAAGACATTTGTGCCTTGCTGCCTGCATGCACTTAACGCCACTTAAATGACGGAGACACCTGACCTGCGTTACACCTATACTTAAAGAGTTTACATGTGCCTCAAGCAAACCTTTAAATCCACTAGTTCGCAAACAAATGAAGAAGCATATTTTTCATGCAAGTATTAATTCCAGGACAAAATCCACATAATATTGGAGGCAGAATTCACTCCTCCCATGGACCCACGTTTTGGTTAGGTGGGTGTGGGGGGGGGGGGGGGTATTTGCATGATCTGCTTTAAAGTTTGTAAACGATAATAGTCGTAAACTGAGCAAAAATAAGTTTGAAAGCCACTCTAAAGTGCAAGGCAAAAATATGATATAATTGAACATGCTTTATGAAAGTCCAAAGACTTTTTAGCCAGTGAAAACAACTCTGAAATGAAATTAAGTCATTGACATTCTTGACATGGATGAAAATTATCTGCACTAAATGAAGTCATGAAAGTCCTCTTAAATGTTTTACAAGTCCATAACACATGATCCATTATGATTTTTTTAATCTCAAATAATCTGTTATAGTAACCGGCAAATATAGGTCCTGGGTAATCATTAATAACAGTAAAATCCTTAGACCACAAAATATTGCGGATCAACTAAGTAGGGAGAGGGTGCACACGCACCCGTAAACCTCGGGGAAAATTTATATATATATATATATATATATATATATATGTGTGTGTGTGTGTGTGTGTGTGTGTGTGTGTGTGTGTGTAATAATACCATATATGGATAATGTAAATAGCAACATGTCTGTTCAAAGCGGTGTAGCACCTGGAACCTCCATATCATGGATTCGCCTTTGATTGATAGCTCATAGTTATGATTATTAATCATCGGATAGACTTGCTATCTGCCAGAAACGGAACAAAGACAAATTGGTTACGATATAGGACCTATTTCAGAGCAGATTGGGGAGCATTCTTATCTCCAGAGCAGTGTTTTAAAAGGCGTGGGCGTAAAGCGAGGGGTTTTACATATGCCTCAGCGAGGCGTAAGCCCCGAGGCACGGGGCGTAAGCCCCATAGGTATTTAATTTTTAATATTTTATTAAATAATATAATTACAACAAATATATATAAACAGGTAAAATTACATAAAATTTGAAGAAAACTATATATATATATATAGATGTGCTCCATCCCAACAAAAAACAAGTCAAAATAATCTATTATGCGCTACTTACAAGCACAAGTAACTTGAGTCTAAAAGAATAAAGTTTTCTACATGGAGGAACAAAAAGGATGACTAACCTGCAACTTGAACTTTGAACTTGCTGCTATGAAGGAGAATGAAGTTCTCTTTGTATTTGTAAAAAAAAAAAATATCCGTTGCTTTTGGGAGATATTAGCAGACTAGCAAACAAGATAAAGAAATTGGAAAGACCATGAATTAGGGCTTCAATCAATAAAAAAAATTTAACTTTTAAATTTAATACATTTCAGTTCCTTTTTAAAACTTTTGAGTAATTACCAAGCAGAATTTGGGTATTATGTGAAGGACTTATTCAAAAAATTTTGTTTTAATTTGAAAAAATCTTTGGGGCTTACGCCTCACTAAAAAAACACGCCTCAAACGCCCGGGCATACGCCCCGAAACGCCCAGGCGTACGCCCCGAATTGCAAGGCGTTTTTGGTGCGCCTCGCCCCAGGGCTTGCCCCGGGGCACGCCCCGAAAATGCCTTTTAAAACACTGCTCCAGAGAAACCAAGGCCAAAACTCAGATTTATCATGTGCTCTTCTATATAAGTTGTTTTTTTATGTCGTTTGTTCTGTTCTCCTATATTGTATTTATTGTTCTTGAGTTTTTACAGCGAAATCAACTGTGCCATGGACGTTGGGAAATTTGAAAGTCCGGTCCTATAGGAAACAAGAAGTTAATGACTTATTAAGCATACGTTGTTTCTAATGTCGAAAAACACAAGGAAGCTATGCTAGTTGATCATAACAGTCTGGAAACCCCTTATCAAGCAGAGCAAGTACCGTTGAAGGAGCATAATTAGTATAAAAATAAAAAAGATAAAAGGTTGAGCATAAATTAGAAAGATTCAGTTACATGCTTTTCCTCAGCAAATTTCATTCTTTTATTTGATTGATAAATATTTTGCGAATCAAGAAAACTTGGTAAGCAGATTTATATCTCAAAAGGAAAATGTAATGCGCTATTTGAAACAAAAAAGGCAAATGCCAATGCTCTCCTATCTCACATAAAAGGAAAAACAAGAATACCTAATTCTCCTTTGGCACTTCGATTTCATGAAATTCTTGCTTCACAATTTGCTAGTGGGAAATAAAAAATTTACCAATAAACCAATATTTATAATATATTCCATTTGGAATCTTTTACAAAATCAAAAATGTTGTATTTCAAAATTCCTGTAGGGCCCTCATGAATTTCTTCTAGAGCGCGTGCTGTAATCTTGATGGATTTTGTCATTCCATCATGCATTAATTATGACCAGGACTGCTAATATTAACATGTAACCAATCTTGGACGCTCACAAAATACAATGATTGTAAGCGATAAAAACGAGGTCGGTGACTTCAATTGAACACATCAAACCAAGGAGTCCACAGGCTGCAACTGCACTCCTATCATCTTTCCAACCAACAAGAAAGGACCTCTCGACTGAACAAGGTGAGTTATCTGAGTTTTCCCTTCTCAGCATTCTAATGATCCAAATGAAATCTAGGGTATTTTAGAATGTAACTAAATTATTGATCTCCTTTTGCTAAGAATGCTTTGCTTTCTTTTTCTGATTAATGCCCATTTTACGATTTCTTTTTTACAATCTTTGTTGGATAAAACACAGGATCTCTCCTTTCGTTTATTCACTTTTTTACCATATTTCTCCAAATGTGACTTTAATTCTTAATGAATGATATCTCCTACATCTCAACATGTTTTCATGATAACCTTAGATCATGCTTTCCATCAATATATACATTCATGCCCCAGCCAAACGACAACCCTAGCGTAGGCTTTTCCAATATGAAAATCCACAACATAGATCCTATACAATTGGCAAGATCTCCTTCTTTAACTACCAAAGGCAACTCTTTATTATCGATTACAGGATATTGATAAAATTCCTTGCTCAATCTATGTTACACTCAATTGGTATGTGCATCATAGGGTTTTAATATTCTATATAATCTTTTTTGAGAATTTTTAATATTCTACATATTCACCACCAAAAGAGTGGTGGAATGCTAAAGCTTCCTACACACTTAACCGGATATCTCAAACTGAGTCCTGAAAATGGAGTCCCCTTTGGTATGGAACGTTAACAACCCCCCCCCCCCCCCCTCCCAACAAACAAATAAAGGGCTTCAAGCAAAAAATATTCAGCAGATTCTTGCTTCGAAGGCTTCAATCTCGTTGGTGGTGGGAATGGTTTCTCAACATTTTAGTGCATACACTTCTATGCTTCCCCGTGTTTTGTTCTTTTTTTCCTTTTCAGGTTGGCCAATGATAATTCCAGGATAGAAGGAATTTTGCTCCTAGTGTTCTGATTTGCTTTCTCTGATTTAAGTATTTAAATTATTTACTTCCCCAAGTGCCAGAGCTATTCAAGTAAGCCAGCTTATAAACCTCCCTTCCTATTGAGAAATAACTTAATGTTATATCTAGCCATTAATGAATGTGATATGCATATTTATAAAAAAATTGTATGTGATACTCATATTCTGTCTGCACCACTATCTTATATGCTGTCCTTGTTCCTTTTTTCTTACTGTAATTTTTTAAAATTATATTTACTGCACTGCCTTTTATTCTTTTCATTGGTTAAGCGTATTATCACCCATTGATTATCTTCAGATTACAATTACAAAAAAATTTACATCAGTTCATATTTTTCTACTAGTTTTACTTGGGTTGGAAAAAAAAAACAAAGGACTTAGAGCCACGAGGGGGCAAAAATGACCATCAAAAGAAAACCTTAAACTCTTACCTCAAGCATCAAGTTCTTAAGCAAAAGTAGTAGTTACACAAAAAAAAGGCAGCCTGGTGCACTAAGCTCCCGCTATGCACAGGTCCGGGGAAGGGCCGACCCAAAACACAATTGGTCTATTGTACGCAGTATTACCCTGCATTTCTGCAAGAGGCTGTTTCCGCGGTTCAAATCCGTGACCTCCTGGTCAACCAGGATAGCAACTTTACACAAATTCCCTCAAATTTTCCATATTTAAGTGTTTCATTTCTGTGAAAGCTACAGAACAGTTTTGTGGACTCCATCATGAAGTAAAAAATACTTCAAAATGTTACACATTCCTTTTTGTTCCTCTTTTTTTCTTTCGCGTTCGTTTTTTGCGCCTTAGTGCTTTTCTTTGGGAAGGAGCTAGGCAGAGGTATTACCTGATTAAATGCCATTCAAGTTCTTTAAAGTAGCTTACATCATACCACTTGAATAGCCCATTAATGCCAACTTCTTTATTCCTCTACACCTAACACGAAAACTCAATAATCCACTTGATGATCATCACAAATGCGAAGCTTGAACAAAGTCAAGGATGCCTGACACAAACAGACCCAAATGTAGCTTATGCATCAAAATTCAAATGCATTTAGCTCAAAAAGAACAAAGCTGTAGCAAGGGCATATTATGAGCCTAAATCTGCTCTGTCAGTACTATGTAAGCAGATCGAGGTTCTTCTATTTTCTTGATGGTTAGCAATGAGCTCCTTCTTAGCATTTATATTAGAAAGAGTAAAAATATCATCTTATAACCAGACAGTGACGCAACCAAAAGTTTTGCAATCTATTTCATTATTCCTGCAAGAAAATGCTTCATAATGAGTACACTTTTCCCTACTTCACTACAGATGGACCTACCGGGCCCAATAGTGTATACAGTTTGGTCTCCAGAACAGCTGTTCGAGTTACTTAAACTGTTGGCGGAGGTGATCAATAAAGATTATATATGGGGATCTACATTCAGAGAGGAAAGCTGGGAGTTCGTAAATGAGCAGATACGGAGAAAGCATCCACACTTTACGGTTGGTCGTATGAAGGCAAAACTAAGACATCTCAAGAGAAAATACAGGTTATTTTCAACTTTATTGGCCAGCAGAGGAGTCCAATGGGATAGAAGGACTAATACAGTATGTACCCCTGAAGAGGTGTGGGCAGAATATGTCATGGTAAGCCGTGTTTCTGCTTCATTACACTGATATAGAAGGATCAACCTAAAGAAGAAGAACCATATCGAGAACATCACTTATCACATAAGAAGTACAAAAATACTTTTTTTTTAATTACTTATCAAAAAGATATTATTCTACTTGACATTAAAGGAAGTAAATAACTACTGATCAACAACAACAACTACCCAGTAAAATCCCACCAAGTGGGGTCTGGGGAGGGTAATGTGTACGCAGACCTTACCCCTACCCCGATAGGGCAGAGAGGCTGTTTCCGATAGACCCTCGGCTCAGAAATAACTACTGATCATAGACAAAAATTTTAAAACTCAAGGGGGTGGGGGGGGGCACTAGCTTCATGCCTGCTATTAACTATTTTCGCTCTTTTGACAATTAAAAAAAAAAAAAAAAAACTTAGTCCCTGTCAACTGACCCACTTCATATGCCAAATTTTGTTGTAGGCATATCCACAGGGAAACCAATTCCGTAACAAAGGCATTCAGCCAAGACTTTTTGATGCCATGCGCGACGTCTTTGAAAGCGGAGTTGCAATAACGGATGAGTATTATTAAACAAGGTTCTTCTCAAGACGAAAGGTGTTAATATTATCATGCTATACCATCTGCCAGAGTTACATCCATGATCATAGTCTGTCCAGTCTAAACACTATTTACTGTAACTTCTCCTTATGTCTTGAATTACAACATCAGCTGGATCTTTACGCAAAGTACAGAGATTATTCCATTTTCATTAGATTAAATTCCTGCTACAACTGTTTAACTGATAAATAAATGACTAAATCACTGCATCCAAGGGTGTAGCCTATTAGTCAATAAAGTCCGTGAAAATCATGGAAGAGCAGAGTTCATCCAGCAGAGGCAAATACTAGTAGGTAATTTCTTCCAATCTGCCTCGGCCAGGGGCGGACTCACGTTGTATCAAGTGGGTTCAATTGAACCCGCTTCGGCGAACTTTTTTGTTAATTATGTGTGTAAATTATAGTGACAAACGGATATGTAGAATTGTAGATAAAATGAATCCGCTTGCACCAACAAGTAATGTCAGCCCGATGGTCAAGAGGGGTCATTTTATGGCAGAGGGAGTGAGTTCGAATCTCATATGCCATGTATTTTACTTTTCGGAAATCACGGGGATGCACACACTGCACATGTTTGCATAGTACAACGGTACCCTTCTCCCTGTATTACTGTGACTATAATTAATTTAGTTCAATCTACTAATATGCTAAAATTGTTAGGTTATTTTTCCTTTTGAATTTTATTATTTGCCAATTGTCATATAGAAGTTGTTTTAATTGTTATAATTATTTATTGTTTGTAAATAATACTTAGCTTTTAGAAGTTATATTTGTGTGAAATTGTGTATTTAGTGTCTAATACTTTACTTTAGCACTTTTATGTTACAAAGTTGCATTTTTTCTCTTCTTCTTTTCTGCAATTAGTTCTTTTAAAATTTATTTACTGTTTTATTAAATTGTGTGTTTATTTCTTTATTGTTCAAGTAAATTGTCTGTTAATTTTAATTCTTATTTTGTTTATATTTATGGTGTTCCAAAATTATTAGATTGCTATTGTATTAACTTATCTTTTGAGTAAAACATAAGAAAATTGAAGACTTTAAAGGAAAATTTATAGTCTTATAACGGGTTAAAAGTTGACACACACACACACACACACACACACACACATATATATATATATATATATATACACACACATGCATTCAGAAGTCACTTTATGTCAAACAGTAATTCCTATTTTTGACTAGTATCTCACCTAATGTTATTGTGTCTACTGAACCCGCTTGGATAAAATCCCGGGTCCGCCACTGGCCTTAACCTTGCTGGGTTGAGTTATCTAAAGAGCATTGGGCTGGTATCAGCTACCCCGTGGAATAGTCAAAGAGCACGGACACCACCATTCTTAAGTAAATGACTATCATAATGATTCAACATGTTCTTGTTTAATATACTTTCTTCTAAAACTTATAATATTTCTAATACGTTTTATTCTTCTAATATTTTTCATTTGTATTTCCATAATATTGGCATAAGATGAGTTTAATATTAGGGTAAGGTGGTGGTTGTTGTTGATGACTAGCAGTAGGATCACATTTACAAAACTAACATACTAAGCTCTAAAAAAATCAACACCTAAGTCCTGAATTCGTCTCTGGAAACCTACGCCAAATATTCAACATCTCTAACTTCAAACAAAATTAATACCAAATTTTGGCTTTCAAACAAAATTAAGACCAAATTTCGGCAAAATGAAAGTTAATGTATTGCAATACAAAAGATAAACATCTAATTTTGAACATAGAAATTTCACCATACAGTATAAAATAAGATAATTTTACCGGCGTAATTGAGGGTGTAGGATAAGCCGTTGCAGCCACGAGCTTTAACGCCGAGCTTAAGGAAAGGGCGCTGCCTTTGCTGAAGGAGATTGCTTATTCTAGCTGCGGCGGCGTCCGTAAGAGTTATGGCCTGCCGTCGCACTGCATTCCCGATTCTCTCCGCCGCCTTTGCCACCACCGGCGACGCCATCGATCCCGTTTTCCAGGTCGCAAAACGGAATAGATCCTGTTTTTCTTTGTTAGAAGTTGCTTTTGAATATTTAGGGGCTATAAATATATTTTTCTGATATTTCTGGGGTTTGTTATGAATTAAACAACACTATAACCGCCTCCAATATAAATTGCGTAATCGCTCTAATTTCCCGAAAGGGAAATTTTGGACTTTTCATCCTTCATAATTCGTACATTTTAATTGTGGTCCTTGTATTTCCTTTATTAAGCACATTGAGTTTCTTAAGCTTTTTGGAGTTGAAAAAGATAACTCAACAACAACAACGACCTAGTAAAATTTTACAAGTAGGATCTGGGGAGGGTAGTGTATCTTACCCCTATGCTAAGAAATAGAGAAATTATTTCCGAACTCATTTGGGGAAAATAATGGTGAAGCAACGTATAACAAAGTTATGGTTAAAATTGCAACTATAAGTATAAGTGTTGGGGATCTTTGTTTTGGCTTTTTATATTTTATGATATTTTTGGGGTTTATTATGAATTACATAATATTATAATCGTCTCTTGAAAAATAAAATGGGTAATCGGTAATCCTACAAATTTTTCAAAAGGAAAAATTGCAGTTTTAGTCCCTCATTATTCATAAATTCTACTTCTGGTCTTTGTATTTCCTCATTAAAGGTATTTAACCTTCATAATTGAATTGTATTTTGGTTCCTTTATGTATTTTTTTCAACTGTCACGACCCGGAATTCCCCTCATCGAGATCTGATGGCGCCTAACATTTCACTTGCTTGGCAAGCCAACGTTAGAACAATTTACGTCTTTTAGCAGCTTAAACGATAACATTAATAACGAACTAAAATAACAGATATGTTCTAAGTACAAATGCGGAAGCTAAATAGCCGACGTCTATTACAACTCCATTAACTTGGTGTCACAAGTGCACGAGCTTCTAAAGTAATACACATGAAGGTTTGAAATAAGTACAAAGTTGTCCGAATGAAGTTGTACAACTAAAAGAAAAAAGGAGGGGGACTCCAAGAGCTGCGTGCGCTAAACAATCGTACCTCAAGTCTCCGCAAATGTCCAATCCGAGCTCGCTAGTAACCGCCGCTGGGACCGTCTCCAAAATCTGCACAGTGTGCAGAGTGCAGTATCAGTACAATCGACCACATGTACTAGTAAGTGCCGAGCTCAGCCTAACCTCGACGAAGTAGTGACGAGGCTAAGGCGGGTCACCTACGCTAAAACCTGTACGCAATCTATAATAATGACAGAATAATTAAAATGCGGTACAAAATTAAACATCCAACAGGAAATGATAACCACAGCCTCGAAAATAAACTAGTGTCGTCCAAAATTACCAATCTCTACCAGCTCAAAGAAAAATACCGCAAAATAACGCAACTCAAGAAATAGAAATATATAGGTTGTTGCGACGCGCAACCCGGTCCCACCAGACATCACATAATCCTCCCTTATTCCACCATAACAATATCAATAACAGTAAATAATATATATGTTTGTTGTGGCGCGCAATCCGATCCTACCGTATATCAATATCAATATCATAATTCACCATATCAATCCGCTCTTATTACACATGTTGCGGCGTGCAACCTGATCCCACCGTATACACATATTCACCCTTATTTCACCATATCAATCCTCCTTTATTACACTCGTTGCGCGCGTGCAACCCGATCCTACCATATCAGTGCCAAACCGTCAATGTACACAGTCAAATCAACAGTCTAAATCACAAGGCATTTACGATAAATAAATACCAAACCGAACCAACAAAAGGAACCTTGTTCAATATAAAATCTACACAAATAAAACTACACAGCGAGACCAAACCAGCAATTTACAGTTAGAAGGTATAAACAAGTCAAACTCAGCAAATAGCAGGGATTAGGGAACTATGAAAAGAGCTAACATGATTAACAGAAGAAAATATTGATTAACACGTAGCAATTAAGCATGGAAAGCTATTAGAGCATGTAACAATTAAGATATGAGGGAAAACAATTAAGGAAAAGCGATATATCACGAAAAACAGATAATTCGGCGGCGTATAAGCACTCGTCACCTTGCATATACGCCTCTCGCATGGAATTCACATAACACAAAGTCCGAGGGTTCCTAATTCCTTCAAATCAAGGTCAGACACAATACTTACCTCGCTCCAAAGGACACTCAAAGCTCAATCACAACTTTGCCTTTCAAACACGCCTCTGGACCAACAATATCTAGCAAATTACCAACCAAACATTTCAAAATAAGCATTAGGAATCACCCACGATCGATAAGAATTCAATTTAGGCCATTGTTGAAAAAGTCAACAAATGTCAACACTCGGGTCCGCTTGGTCCAAACCAAAATTCGGATCAAAACCCGATTACCCATTCATCACCGAGCCCGGTTATGCAGATTTTGGAATCCGACCTCAATTTGAGGTCTAAATCCCCAATTTATCAAATCTCTAATTTCTATCAAAAAATCCCCAATTCCACCATGAAAACTTAGATTTTAGGTTGAAGATTTGTAAAATGTAATGAATGATTGAAAGAAAATGAGTTAGAATCACCTACCAATTGGGGAAGAAATGGTCTTTGGAAAATCGCCTCTTGTGTTTTAGGTTTTGAAAATTTGAAGAATGAATGAAAAATCCACTAAGTCCCTTTTCATCAGTTGTAGATGTCGCATATGCAACCTGAGCTTCGCAAATGCAAAGGGACCATCGCAAATGTGAGGTCCTTCACATCTCTGCTGCCTTCGCAATTGCGAACTTGAATCTCCGCAAATGCGAAAAAATGATCGCATTTGCGATCACTGCCCCTCCCAGCTTTACTTCGCAAATGCGAAGAATTCTTCGTAATTGTGAAGACTGAATGGCCCAGCTTCTCTTCGTATTTGTGATGAGAAGCTTCAAATGCCACCCTTAGAGGTCGCAATTGTGATGCCTGATCTCGCAATTGCGAGATCAGAGGCCTGCAACAACCTCAGTTACACCAGCAAAAATTTTCAAGTTCAAATCACTCCGTAGACTATCTGAACTCAGCCGAGCCCTCGGGGCTCCAAACCAAACATGCACACAAGCCTAAAAACATCAAACTTGCTCGTGCGATCAAATCTCCAAAATAACACTTAAAACCACGAATTTAGCACTAAATCAAATAAAATTCTCAAGAACACTTTGAAATTTCTATTTTCACAACCGGACGTCCGAATCACGTAAAATCAACTCCGTTTCTCACCAAATTTCACATACATGTCTTAAATATTATATTGAACCTGTACCGGGCTCCGAAACCAAAATACGAACCCGATACCAACAAGTTCAAACATCAATACTTTTCTTAAAAATTAATAATTTTTCAGATTTCAATTTTTAACAAAAATTCATAACTCAGGCTAGCGACCTCTAAATCCGATTCGGGGCACATGCCCAGGTTCCATATTTCGATACGGACCCACTGGGACTGTTAAAATACGAGTCTGGGTCCGTTTACCAAAAATATTGATCGAAGTCAACTCATATGAGGTTTTAAGCAAAATTCCTTATTTTTATCAACTTTCAACATAAAAGATCGCCGGAAACACGTCCGGAATGCGCACGCAAATCGAGAAGGGATAAAATAATATTTTTAAGGCACCGAAACACAGAATTTGATTTTAAATCATAAGATGACCTATCGGGTCATCACATCTAACCTATTTATGTATGAGGTATGTTATGTTTGGAACATTTATAAAGCATATTACCATCAGATATGGAGCACAATACAAGTTAAACATAATACATGGGCAATTAAGTGGTGGAAGGGTTATTTTTATGGTAAATGGGTGAATATTCACAAGAAAACAGATCAAAAGTTCATATTTCAATTGATTGAAAATTAAATGTGCATAATGAGATTTCACAAGGACTAAAATCAAAATTTATCAACAGCCGAGGGACCAAAAAGCGTCATTAACCATTTATCAAATATGGAGAGTACATTACCAGGTAAGGGTATATGACTTAAGAGAATGTGCAAATAAATTATTTATTTATTTAAGTTAGATAGATTGTTAGTGCAAAGATTTTGTACACATTAGTGTAACTTAACATATCATGAAAAATTAAATATCATATTTATTATATTACTAATTTATATTTAGTGTAAAAAATGATCTATAATTATTTTATAGGTGATCAATCTGATTATGTAAAGAAAATACAATTTTAATGAATAAAACTTAAATTCATAATTAAATATTATGGGATTTGTCAATAGTAGAGCTATGGGCAGGATCAAGATCATCAATCAAACACCCTTCATCGAAAAATCATATTGTGTATATATGTAAAAAGTTACTTATTATGTTGTATAATATATTTACCTTTACCACAGTTGAGGGTTAGGGCCGAGCAACTAAGGGTAGGGATGACAAACGATGCGGGACGAGTTTCACCTTCACTTGGTAATACTTTTACCTGGCCGGCCCTACACGGCTTTTTCTGTGATTCCAACCCCCACCGGCCCGCATGAACTCGCTCCTGTCTAAATCCGCACTACCCCACCCCGCATTTTTTTTTTTTTTTGGTTTACGTTGTTGTTTACCTATTCATTTTTTTTTTATTGGCTATTATCAGTGAATCACCAAAAAAAAAAAATTGTCTTTATCATTTGCAATAAACAGACTTTGGTTCAATTTTTCTTTTAGCTTTCAGAAAAAGAAAAAGAAAAAAGATTTCATCTCGTTTTTGTCATGTCTCATGGAACCAAAATATTTTAATTTAACCTATTATGAATAATACTTTTGAGGCATATAATATCAAATTAAAATTGTAAGAAAAACAAAACATACACAGAGATTTTCTAAATGCCTGTAGATAAAAAATATCAATTTTATCGTCAAATATATATAAACCGCAAAGAGAAAAATCACAATAAATCGTTTCACGAATTCATAGTTTCATATATAGATCACAAAATTAACATAGACTTATAAATCAATGTTAAAATTTGTAACCTAAATACCTTAAATGTCATAATCATAGATCTTCACACACGTATGAAATTATCATTCTACTATGAAATAAAATTAAAAACAAATCTTAAACAATAAAATTAATTCTTTGATAAACCATACATTTGAATAATTCAAATTATGCTGGTGGAGGCAACTAGGTTCAAGATCGTCCACAATTTTTAATGCTGGATAACTAAAATATGTAACATATTTCATCCCAATTGAAACCACTGGCTCCTTAACCTTATAATTAGTCAAAAAATAATCACAACGATAAACTTGCTCATAAACCAAAGCAAGATCATAATCTGATGTCAAATAATCTTGATCATTGTTTGCTCAAAAGTTATCATGTGCTTTATGAGTGCAAAACAATACAAATAAGTTACGGGAAAATCATAGCAAATCATAATAATCCATCGGACCAAGCGAATAACATGAAAATAAGTACTCAAGGTTAGGAGAAGAAATTTTAACAGCTTTTATTGATAATATTGGTTTGGTATGCCTCTCCATGAAGAGGTTCAGAGCCTTACAATGGTGTTTTCTCTTCCCATAAGATGGGTATATTTTTCTCTTCTCTCTCTCTCTTGTCCATAGTGGTGAAGAAGCAGCCCCCTTTCTAGGGCTTCTGCTCTTAGTATTAATAGATGTGAGCTTCGTGAGCTGGCAATAAATGACAGTGGCCACGCTGAGGTTCCGTCCCCATGGGGGAATGACGGGGCCGTGCCCTCGTAGATTAAATCGGACAAGAGTCGAATCCTGTTATGAATAAGAGGCCATACCACTTATTAATTATGGATTAGTTCAAGACGAGATTAACTCCGTTAATTACCGTGAGATCGAATTTTGACCCATACAGTTAGTCCCTCCGCTTATTAAGGTCGTGTTTTGGCCGAGCTCGATGAGCGGACTTCATCGATTGTGATTTGAAAAAAACTCGAATAAGGGGGTCGACTTTTTGACGGCGGTGGCCTTAGCCGTTTACACGTTGGAGATGGCCGTAGCCTTTCATATATTGGAGAGCCTTTCATACATTAGAGATGGCCGTAGCCTTTCATATATCGGGGATGGCCGTAGCCTTTCATATGTTGGAGAGCCTTTCATACATTAGAGATGGCCGTAGCCTTTCATATATCGGGGATGGCCGTACCCTTTCATATGTTGGAGAGCCTTTCATATATTAGAGATGGTCGTAGCCTTTCATATATTGGGGATGGCCGTAGCCTTTCATATATTGGGGATGGCCGTAGTCTTTCATATATTGGAGATGGCCGTGGGGAATGAGTATGCGCCGGGTACGTATTTGGTCACTTCCAAAATTTTGAAGGCGTTCGCAGGCTGTTGCGATTATTCTGACGGCGGGACGTTGGCGGATGGTTGAGAAGCCGCTTTGCGGAGCTAGTCATCATGACGCTCGCTTCGGCAGAACTGAACCGTTTTACGGTTGGTCGTGCAGTTAATGATGGCTATTGGGTTTCGCGAAAGCCATTTATGTTGCCTATAAAGGTGGGTTGAGGCATTCATTTCTCATATCTTCATTGTTCATCTGAGAGAGATTCTGAGGAAACTTTTTCATTCTGCTAATTCATCTTCTCCTTTCTTTCCTTTGATTGTGATAACCTTTGTCTTGCCCATCGAATTCTATCCCTTTCTCTTTAGTAGATCAACAATGGTGGGCAGTTCTTCCCACGATGCTCTTCCGATAGATTTTCCGGTAGTTGAAGGGCCACCTCCGGCAATGGGAGGTGCGGAACAGATAGAGACCGGAGAAGTTTCGTCGGTTGACGAGGTAGTTCCTCGGCCCGGAGGTCTGGCGATTGATTTCACTGTCGACGGTGGAGAGGGCCCGGTGGATGAAGCCCCGTTAATGGGGGAGATTGGGATGGCTCGATTACGGGAACAGGGGGTCATTCCCACCCATGCAGACACCGTTCTCGCTAGAAGCGAGGAGAGGGTCCACACCGACCGTAGGGGATACTGCGTTTTTTACGCCTATCCTTTCAGGTTGGGGGTTCAAGATCCCGCTCCCAATGCTGGTGGTGGATTTCTGCCGTTATTACGGGGTGTGCCCGGGTCAGCTCACTCCTTCCCTCTACAAATTGTTGGCAATGTTCATCCAGTACGCGGAATTGGCCCGTAGGGAGGTCACACTGCAGCATGTGCTTAGTCTCTACGCTCCCCAGAGAGTCCGTGGCACCATGATTCAGGCGTGCCCTCGTGGTTCGAGGGGCCTGGTCATGAGATTGGATGACGAGGTCGGCCCTCGCCCTTTCGAGCACTTCTTTTATATCAGGACCAGGCATCTGGTGGCGGATGCTACTGGGTTCCTAGAGGCTTGGAACCATGCACGTAAGTTCTTTAGTGGTTGAATTCCCTTTTCTTCCCCTCTTTATGATTTGTGATCATGAGCGTTAACTCGTGTCGTCTTTTGTAGCCGACAGGTCGCCGCCGGCCCCATTGTCTTGGATACGTGAGTGGGTCGAGGCCGTACTCCCCCATACGGTGGGGATACGCACATGGGCATCTTTCTGGGAGAGGCATGGCCGCAGGCCTGTGGCAGGTAAAAAATTGATTTCTTCTTCTGTTCCGCTTTGTTTCAACTCTATTCATCAACTTTGTTTTCCTGTGATCAGGGAGGGCACGCCGCGTCAGGGCCCCTCAATTGGCCTTCCGTCGGCCTGGTGCAATTGCTTGGCTTACTACAGCGCCGGTGTCGCGCTCAATACCGAGGGCGGCATCAGTTGAATCTTCAGCGGTTCCTTCTCCAGCATGGTCCCTACTTCGGGACGAGGGGCCATCGGGGGTTGTGCGCCCTAGAGCGGAATCGTTATCAGATGGGGAGGAGCAGAGGTCGTTGATAAGGCGTAGGGTCGTGTTCACGCCGGCTCCTCCTGTGGTAATGAATTTGGACTCCCCCCGGTGGATGCGGAGAGGAGTGCGGCGGCGGCGCCTGCCCTTGAGGGCGGACAAACAATGGGGGTTGCCCCGGTTGGCTTAGGTCGTGATGATACCGTCGCTTCGGCGACTCAATTGGTGGTTCCAGTCGCTGAGACGGGAGGTAGTTCCTCAGCGGCTGCTAATGTGGGTGAGGCAAGCGCTCCTACGGTGGCTATTGCGGGTGGTTCTACCTCGCCGATAGCGGAAGGAGGAGGGGATGCTGTAGGAGATGAGTACGAGTCCGAATCCGACTTGGACCCCGACGACGTCCGTATGTTCCGGGAAGGCTTCACCAATTCAGTGGTGCGCGCAGAGGGGCGATCTCGCTTCATCGAGGTTCCCACGGAGTTGAACTTATTGCTCCAAGGGGAAAGCTTGGTGCCGCAGTTCGAGCTGCTATGCTCGGAGGCCGAGAATGCGTCGTTGAGGGGCGTTACGGATATCGGACTGATGAATGAAGTGGCCGTGATGGGCTTGAGGGTATGTACTATTACGTCGGTTCGCTTCTTCTTTGCCTTAGTTTGTTCTTTATCTTAATCGTTGTCTTTGCTTTGCAGTCTTATTTGTTGGAGGTGGAGAGCATCCGTCGAGCCAAAGTCCGCTCGGGGATATTTTTGCGGGCGCTGGAGAAGTATCGCCGCTACCGAGATCAGTGCCAAGAGTTGCGCGTGCGCTTGAGGAATGATCCCCGTAGCCGGGCCTTGGTCGAGGAACTGGCGAGGCGGGAGCTTCAGATGCAGCAAACACTTGGCAGAACGAGTGCTCTCGAGGAGCAGCTCCGCCGGAAGGATGAGGAGCTCGAGGCGGTAAAGAGGGCCGCAGCTGAGTGTGAGCGTCAGGGCCAGGCTAAGGCGACGGAGGCCGCTGCGGCATGGGGCAGGAAAGTGACCGCGTTGGAGGGTGAAGTCGCGGTATTGAAGCTTCAGGTGAGGGATGCCTCGTCGAGGGCTGGGGCGTTGACGGAAGCTATCCGCGTGCACGAGTCCTAACGGGCATTGGAGAGGGCTACTGCGGCCTTTAGAGAAGCGAATCTCGAGGAGCGGATCGGTGTCTTTGAGCAGGACGCCCAAGTCATGGCGGACCGGATCACAGCCTTAGAAGAAGAGAATCAGCGCCTACGGGACCAAGCCGCTTCTTCCAGCTAGGCTCGCGAACTTTGGGTCTTTGCCGAGGCCCAACGTGATGTATATAAGAATTTGTGGGAGGCCGGCATCGTGACCGAAGCTGCTTTCGAGGGAGCGCGTCAAAAGGCTCGTGAGGCCCGTACCGATTGTGGTTTTGACGCGGCGACGCCAGAGGCTGACGCTGGTGCGGATGGTGGCGCGGATGGCGCCGAGTAAAAAGATATGCATTTTTTCTTGTTTTTCTTTTCTCTTTCCTTGTATTGATCGGCCTTGGCCGGGTGTAAGCGGGGAAGACCCGCAATTAACTTTGTAGATAAATGAGATCTCCTTTTTGTTATTTGCCTTGTGTCTGTTTTGTACCTCCTCTTTTTTCCCCTTAGATTTTTCTTTGCATGCGCTCGAAGGGGTGATTTGCCTTCGAGTTCGACTCTGGTAGGCATGTTAGTTTTTAATTGTTGACGACTCTTCTTCTTCGACTCGGGGTGAGCGAGTCGGAGCCGTTGCTTGGCGATAGCGGCACTTAGCCTTAGTTCCTGTTCGGGCGCGGTCAAACTGTCGGCCGTGATGACAGAAACGCGGCCTTGTAGTTTGGCGATAGCGGCACTTAGCCTTAGTCCCAGTTTGGGCGCGGTCGAACTGTCGGCCGTGATGATAGAAACGCGGCCTTGTAGTTTGACTGGGGTCGGACTTTACGTGTCCCCAATCTTAGTTTGAGTTGGGAGTACTTACCTGAAGGGCGAGGGTGCCTAACCTGTGCCTCGATTCGTTGGAGGTTGGGTTTCGCTGAGTTCAATGATGAAGGCGGTTGGTCCGATTCCTGGTTCAACTGTGGTTGAACTTGTTAGATTTGAGGACGAAGGCGTCTAGCCTTATGGTTCAAGCGAGGTCGAACTCGTTGGATTTGATGGCGAAGGCGCGTGGCTTGAGTCTTAGTTCGACCGTAGCTAAACTTACTGGCAAAGGCGCATGGGCTTGATTTTATGGCGAAGGCGCGTAGCCTGAGTCATGGTTCAACTGTATTTGAACTTCTTGGCGAAGGCGCATAGCCTGAGTCATGGTTCGACTGTATTTGAACTTCTTGGCGAAGGCGCATAGCCTTGATTTAATGGCGAAGGCGCATAGCCTGAGTCCCAGTTCAACTGTTGTTGAACTTAGTCGATTTTGATGGCGAAGGCTCATGGCCTGAGTCCCAGTTCAACCGTGGTTGAACTTTGTCAATTTTGATGACGAAGGCTCATGGCCTGAATCCCAGTTCAACTGTTGTTGAACTTTGTCAATTTTGATGACGAAGGCGCATAGCCTGAGTCATGGTTCAACCGTAGTTGAACTGTTTNGCGAAGGCGTTTAGCCTGTCTTGGTTCAACCGTAGTTGAACTAATTGGCGAATGCGGGTAGCCTGAGTCCCGGTTCAACCGTAGTTGAACTTTTTTGGTGAAGGCGCATAGCCTGTCTTGGTTCAACAGTATTTGAACTTTTTGGTGAAGGCACATAGCCTGTCTTGGTTCAACCGTAGTTGAACTGTTTGGTGAAGGCGTATAGCCTGTCTTGGTTCAATCGTAGTTGAACTTGTTGGCGAAGGCGCATAGCCTGAGTCCCAGTTCAACTGTTGTTGAACTGTCAATTTTGATGGCGAAGGCTCATGGCCTGAGTCATGTTTCAACCGTATTTGAACTTATCGGCGAAGGCGCATAGCCTTGATTCAATGACGAAGGCGCGTAGCCTGAGTCCCAGTTCAACTGTTGTTGAACTGTCAATTTTGATGGCGAAGGCTCATGGCCTGAGTCATGGTTCAACCGTATTTGAACTTATTGGCAAAGGCGCATAGCCTTGATTTAATGGCGAAGGCGCGTAGCCTGAGTCCCATTTCAACTGTTGTTGAACTGTCAATTTTGATGGCGAAGGCGCATAGCCTGAGTCTTGGTTCAACCGTATTTGAACTTATTGGCGAAGGCGCATAGCCTTGATTTAATGGTGAAGGCGCATAGCCTGAGTCTTGGTTCAACCGTAGTTGAACTTACTGGCGAAGGCGCGTAGCCTGAGTCCCAGTTCAACTGTTGTTGAACTGTCAATTTTGATGGCGAAGGCTCATGGCCTGAGTCATGGTTCAACCGTATTTGAACTTATTGGCGAAGGCGCATAGCCTTGATTTAATGGCGAAGGCGTGTAGCCTGAGTCTCAGTTCACCTGTTGAACTTACTGGCGAAGGCGTGTAGCCTGAGTCCCAGTTCAACTGTTGTTGAACTGTCAATTTTGATGACGAAGGCGCATAGCCTGAGTCTTGGTTCAACCGTATTTGAACTTATTGGCAAAGGCGCATAGCCTTGATTTAATGGTGAAGGTGCATAGCCTGAGTCTTGGTTCAACCGTAGTTGAACTTACTGGCGAAGGCGCGTAGCCTGAGTCCCAGTTCAATTGTTGTTGAACTGTCAATTTTGATGGCGAAGGCTCATGGCCCGAGTCATGGTTCAATCGTATTTGAACTTATTGGCGAAGGCGCAAGCCTTGATTTAATGGCGAAGGCGCGTAGCCTGAGTCCCAGTTCACCTGTTGAACTTAGTCGATTTTGATGGCGAAGGCTCATGGCCTGAGTCATGGTACAACCGTATTTGAACTTATTGGCGAAGGCGCATAGCCTGAGTCTTGGTTCAACCGTAGTTGAACTTACTGGCGAAGGCGCGTAGCCTGAGTCCCAGTTCAACTGTTGTTGAACTTTGTCGATCTTTGATGACGAAGGCTCATGGCCTGAGTCCCAGTTCAACTGTTGTTGAACTTTGTCGATCTTTGATGACGAGGGCTCATGGCCTGAGTCCCATATTGTGGGTATTGAGTGCTGAAGCTCGGTTTGGATTCGAGACCTTGAGCGGCTCATCCGTTGTCTTCCCAACCAGGGTTTATAGGCTGTCTTGAGGCGACTCTCAGCTCGAGATATCTCCGTGCCGGTTTCTGGCCGGAGCTCGTATCAGGGATGTGGGAGATGCCTTACAGAGACCTTCCCTTAGGAGGGGTGGGGGGCTTCTTCTTTTTGTTTGCACTATCTGAGATCGGAGAGAGAGAGAGGACTTAGATCTTGATTTGAGATCTTCGAGTTCCATCGGCCTGATATGCCGCTTTGGCTTGTTTAAGCTGGGTTGTTCTTCATTTTCCGGCGTTTCTTTCCTTTTGGTCCATGGAAGAACTACGCGATTTTGCTATGAAATCCCCATAGACGGCACCAAATTGTTTGCTCAAAAGTTGTCATGTGCTTTATGAGTGCAAAACAATACAAATAAGTTACGGGAAAATCATAGCAAATCGTAATAATCCATCGGACCAAGCGAAGAACATGAAAATAAGTACTCAAGGTTAGGAGAAGGAATCTTAACAGCTTTTATTGATAATATTGGTTTGGTCTGCCTCTTCACGAAGAGGTTCAGAGCCTTACAACGGTGTTTTCTCTTCCCATAAGATGGGTATATTTTTCTCTTCTCTCTCTCTCTTGTCCATAGTGGTGAAGAAGCAGCCCCCTTTCTAGGGCTTCTGCTCTTAGTATTTATAGATGTGAGCTTCGTGAGCTGGCAATAAATGGCCGTGTCCACGCTGAGGTTCCGTCCCCATGGGGGAATGACGGGGCCGTGCCCTCGTACATTAAATCGGACAAGAGTCGAATCCTGTTATGAATAAGAGGCCATACCACTTATTAATTATGGATTAGCCCAAGACGAGATTAACTCCGTTAATTACCGTGAGATCGGATTCTGACCCATACAATCATCTTTAATCTCATTATATGCACTTTTAAATGACCAAATCCCAGCTTGAAAACAACCAACACACTCATTTAGTGCTAATTTTAAATTTTGGCTAATTCTTGTATCGTTGACCCTTCGATTTATATAGGTCTGTATATTTGTTGCATTCTCAATTCCTGCTTCGATAATATTCAGTGCAAAACTTAATCGATCTGTTGATGACATAGTTTTTGGCCTCGACTTCAAAATTCTTAAACATAAGTTGGAGTCCCAATTTTTTCGACCAATATTGCATGCTTTAGTAAGTAAATTTGAAGAGATTTTATGAATATTTGGAGTGGTTTGTGTAGAGAGGAAAATGAGAGAGGTAAAGAATGTGAGAAAAAGGAATAAATTGATTGAAGAAGCCATCGTTGAAAGTGAAGTACAAAATTAAGTTGATTTATAGTAAAATAATGAAGATATTTTTAGTATCAATCAATTTATATATTTACAAAATCAAATTATATATTTACGCGTACATCTTATTTAAGGAATTATGTCTATGTTTAGACGTAGTAAAATAATTATTTCCTTTGATTTGCTTTTTTATGATATTTATGGGAGCAAAAAATATATTTTGTAAAGAAATATAAGGAAATAGAAGAGACAAAACTAAAGAAGAAGAGAAGTTAAAAAATAAGAAATAAGATGGAATATTCCATTTGATTACGCTATTAACGGAATTTTGCTGCTTGACGTCAAAGTTTTATTTCCTTTTCTTTGTTTTTTTTTTTTCAATTTTATTAATTTTTTTATAACAGTATATGGAAATTTCTGACAATGAGAATCTTAGATATCTCGCCACTCTCTTACACCACTAGTGAAATAATTTTATTTTCATCGCATAGTAGTTTGTATTAAATTTCATAATTCATAAAATAATAAGAAAGTATTCAGCAAAAAGTCTAATAATTATCTTTTTAGTATAGTTTGCGAGCTATTGTATTAAAATGGAGCTTACCCAGATCGCGCCCTAAATGAAGAATATCCTAAGAATAATTAAAATAATTCAAATATACTCCTAATCAACTAACAATTAAGGTTCAAATATACCCCCACATTAGATCATATATCCAATATATCAAGTGTAGTTTTGACCCTTTTTCGTTATTTTCAGTGGGCATATGAAATTGGCTCGTGTTTTTTACTCGTGGATATTCAGTTAAACACCCAAGTCCATTTTAAACTTTAAAAATCATAGATATGTATTAGGTAGATATTGAGTTCTTTATATTTTGATGATCAACAAACTTCGACTCATTTATTTTAGTAGAGTTAAGTTAAATCCTACCAGATAAGTCGTGGTTTTTGTACCTTTTGAGACGGACGATTTTCACGTAAAATCTTGTATTTTTACCTGATCTATGTTTACGTTTCTAAGTACATAACTAAAGAACCAAGAACGTTAGGAAAATTCTAGGAAGCATTCAAATTAACAACACACGTCTAAAGAGGAGGCGGGCACCCTCTAAGTTGACCACCCTACCCACTAATGGACTATGAGGGGGAAAGGCGAACGGGAACCGACCAAAAACCCTCTCTTTACTCAATGGATAGCGCTTATTCTCTTTCAATCAACAAAATAAGAAATGGGGGAAAAAACTAATTTCCTCCGATATCATCTTTACTATGAAATAAACTAAGAAAAAAAATAAAGTTTAAGCAAAAAATTTATTTCTTTGATAACCATATACATTTGAATAGTTCAAATTATAATGGTGGTGGAGGGGAAGTAATATCAAGATCCACCGCAATATTATCTGCGGGATAACTAAAATAAATGACATATTTCATCCCAATTGTAACCATTGGCTCCTTAACCTTATAATCAGATAAAAATAATCCACAACGGTATGTTTGATCACCAATCACAGCAAGATCATAACTGGCTGTCATATAATCTTTATCATCTTTAATCTCACCATATGCACTTTTAAAACACAATACCGTATTATGAAAACAAGTGTCACACTCATTTAATGCTAATTTAAAATCTTGACTAATTTTTGTATCATTGAGCCTTCCTTTTATATAAGTTTGTGTATTTGTTGCATTCTCAATTCCTGCTTCAATAATATTTAGTACAAAACTTACTCGATCTGTTGAAGACATAATTTTTGGTCTCGACTTTAAAATTTTTAAACATAAGTTTGGATTCCAGTATTTGTCACCAGATGTGCATGCTTTAGCGAGTATATCCGAAGAGATTTTTTGTGTTTTTGGAGTTGTTTGTGAAGAGAGAAAAATGAGAGACAAAAAGAAGAATATGAAAAGAAGTAATGAATTGCTTAAAGAAGCCATGGTTGTAAGTGAAGACCAAAAATGAATTGATTTATAATAAAAAAAGATGAAGATATTTTAGTTTTACATAGAATCAGCTTATATATTTAGAAGGTAATTATAGGTAATTTTATTTAATAGCACTAATTAATAACTTAGAGTGAAATGAGTAGTCTACTATAACAGATTAAATCAAGCCAAAGAAAGATCTAATTACGGGTGTCAATGCTTCGGTTCGGCCAGTTATTTTATAAAATTTGCACCATACCAATTTTTCAGTTATTTTATTATGTATAACCAAAGTTAGACTGTTCGAAACCATTCCGATCATGTCGGTTTCTCTTCGATATCGGTATGATTCGGTTAGTTTTTGATATTTTTTTACAAACACGTAAAAGTTACTAGTAGAAGTAGAATGCAATAAAATACATACTTTTATAGGACTTAGCAAAATTGTCTAGATATTTTTATTGTTTAAATGGTGATGAATTAGGAAAACATGAAAAGATGACCAGATCAGTATAGATCAATCAACTATTCTACGTAAGTGTAAAAGAACTAAGCAAAGACAAAATATATATATATATATATATATATATATATATATATATATATATATATATATATATATATATATATATATATATATATAAATCACATGAGTGAAAAGATATTAATCAAGTTGGGACTCAAGAATAAAGCCTACAGAAGATTAAATATTCAAAAAGATAGGGAAGCATACTCAACATGTTGTAGTTTGCTACTCATAATAGCCAGAATACTTTGTATCTTGATAGTCAATGTGCTGGAAATAATTTAGTTTCAATAGGAGGAGCATAGGTTTCAGAATTAGGATTTTGAGTATAATTACTTGTTGGCTTATAACCATTTTCATAATTCCAAGGTCAAAGGAAAAATTTAATGCTTTATTATTTTAAAACATAATATACAAATATATTTTTCACATGTAAATTTATTCGGTACGATTCGATTTTTTCCGATTTATTTTCATAAAATAAAAATCTATCCCGATTATCGGTACATTTATAGATTCATATAAAAACCTACGATTTTATTAAAATAAACCTAAAAATCGGTTTGGTGCAATATGCTTTGATCAGTTTAATCGATTTTTAAATATCCGTTGACAATCCTAGATCTAACAAATACTAATGGTTTGTTGACACGAGGGAAAATATCTTTCCAAAAGTATTTATAATTTTATTGAAGTTCATTCACTATCCCAGTAAGTATTTCTAGAAAAGTCGCTGTAATATTTTTTTTGCTTTAATTTTCTTATAGAATTTTTTTTGAAAACATAATAAAGCAAGTTTTCTTTATAAAAAATATTTTTAAAATTTTCAACAACTTTAAATGCCCCAAACTCTTATATTTCTATTACTTAGGCGTAGAACAAGGGGCATCCGTATTTTAGTCATTTTTTAGTACTATAGAAGAAAATTGATATCTCTCTTTCCTTTTTAGTCATTTTTTAGTTTTCTAAAAGAAAATTGATATCTTTCTATATTTAATAATAACTTAATCTAAAAATACTTTTCTATATTTAATAATAATTTAATCTTAAAATACTTATTTTACCCTTTTTAGATTTATAGCCAAACATTTTAGACCAAAAACCTTCTTTTCTTTCTTAAACTCTCAGTCATAATTTCATCACCCATGTCTTCAACAATATTTTCATTAAGATACATTACTAAATATAATACGCTTACTTTACGAACAAACAATTTTTTTAAGATTGTCTATTAATTATCGTATCGATTAAGGCATTCGTTGAAAGAATAACAATAACAAGTCAAGAATTATACAATATTACTAAAATATCTTATTGAAATGATAAATTTAAAACTCGAGTTTAAATCCTGAAAATAGAAAATTATTAGTAGGCATGCATCCTCTCTTAATAAGTCATATGTGATAATCGAAGTAGATTTTAAATATTGAATAATTATAATGAAAAACAAAAATTGGTGCATATTTGAAGCTCCAATCAGAAGCATGACACGAATGTCTGTACATGTCGATCACCATCTATCTTTTGGGCAAAGGGATATCGTCTACGGAAAATGGTCAAATATGCCCCTAAACTATTGAAAATAGAGCAATTCGTTTGTATTTGGGTACAAAATTGCCCTTGCCGTTAGGCTCACTTTTGTCCCTCCTCACTAACAGACTCCACATCAAGGATAATTTTGTTCCCAAATATTGTGATGACCCGATAGGTCATTTTTAATTTTAACCTTCATTTTTGTGTTCCGAGACCTGGAATAACTCCATTCAGCCTTCCTCGATTTATGAGCACAATCCGTATCATTTTCCAGAAAATTTTTATGTGAAAAAAAAACCCAAAGAAAATATGAAGTTTTGCCTTAAAACTCATTTGAGTTGACTTCGGTCAATATTTTGATCAAACGGATCCGGATTAGCGTTTTGACGGTTCCGGTGTATCCGTCGTGATTTGAGACTTGGGCGGATGCCCGATATCAAATTTGGAAGTCCCTCGCTTGAATAATCGCCATTTGACGAAAACTAGAAATTTAAAGGTTTAAAGAATTCCTAAATTTGGCCTGTAACGACCCGACCGGTCGTTTCAAGAGTTATGGCCCCGTTTCCCCATTTCCTACTTCTTTTGTGTTCTTCAGCTGTATTTTGACTTACTGGGTTAGTTGGTTCGGGTCCGGAGTGATTTTGGGGTGAGTTGAGACACTAGTCTCTTATGTGAAGGCTTAAGTTGGAAAAGTTGACCGGATGTTGACTTATGTGTAAACGACCTCGGATCTAAATTTTGATGGTTCCGTTAGCTCCGTTAGGTGATTTTGGACTTGGGAGCGCGTCCGGAATGTGATTTGGAGACCCGTGGTAGAATTAGGCTTGAATTGGCAAAAATTAGAATTTTGGCGATTTTGGTCGGCAGTGAAAATTTTGATATCGGGGTCGTAATGGAATTTCGGAAGTTGGAGTAGGTTCGTGGTGTCATTTTTGAGTTGTGTGCAAAATTTGAGATCATTCGGACGTGATTTAGCGGGTTTCGGCATCGTTTGTGGAATTTGGAAGTTTAGAAGTTCTTAGGCTTGAATCCGAGTGTAATTTGGTATTTTGATGTTGTTTTGAGTGATTCGATGGATCGACTAAGTTCGAACGATGTTATGGGACGTGTCGGTATGTTTGGTTGTGGTCCTGAGGGCCTCAGGGTGATTTCGGGTGGTTATCGGATTGTTTTGAGTTGAAGAAGTGCGGCTGAAGCTGCTGGTTCTAGTATTTTCACACCTGCGGTGGGGAGCCCGTAGGTGCGGCCCCGCAAAAGCGAAGAGGAGCTCCCAAATGCGGGCAAGGCTGAGGTGGACTGGAATCGCAGATGCGGAAGTGGAGCGCAGATGCAAAAAGGGCCTGAGAAGAAAGGATCGCAGAAGAGGGCAGGGCCCGCAGGTGCGAGTATTTGACCGCAGATGCGGATTTAGGGAGAGTAAGTGGGATCCGCACTTGCGATGGAATTCCCGCAGGTGCGGCGTCGCAGAAGCGTAAATGGTATCGCAGATGCGATTTTGCTGGGCAGAAAGTATAAATAGAGGACTTCGGAAATTCTTCTCATTTTCACATTTTTGAGCACGGGATTTGGAGATTTTGAAGAGATTTTTGAAGGGGAATCCGAGGTTTATCACTGATGTATGTTTCTTGAGCCCAACTATCCTTAGCAATGGTGTTTTTCCGTTGTTTTCCCACTTAATTAGTGAGGTTTTGAAGTGAAAATTGGGGGTTAGGGCTTGGGAATTTAGAGAGTGAACTTTGGGGTTTTGAGTGACCAAATGAGGTCGGATTTTGGTATATTTGGTATGGTTAGACTCGTGAGAGAATGGGCTTTCGGATTTTGTAACTTTTGTCGGATTTCAAGACGTGGGACCGAGGGCCGGGTTTGAGCCGATTTCGGATTTTGGCTATGAATTGGTATTTTTCTTGTGGAATTGATTCCTTTAGCCTATATTGATCGTATTGTATTGCTTGTGGATATATTCGGGGCATTCGGAGGTCGAGTTGAGAGTCAAGGGCATTGCGGAGTAGGATTTTGCTCGGTTTGAGGTAAGTAACGCTTTCAAACTTGGTTCTGAGGGTTCGAAACCCCGAACAACGTGTTATGTGGTTAGTATTGAGGTGATGCACATGCCAAGTGACGGGTATGCGGGCGTGCAACGTAAGAATCGTGACCTGGTTCATTCCATGGCACCGTTTAATGACTCTTTCTTGTTGATATCCGTCTTTCCGTTATGTGATAAAGTAGTTGAACTGTAAAACATGTTAGGGCTTCACGCCGATACTGTTGGGACCCCCTATGGTCGTTTCTTGCTGTCATCTCACTGATTTCACTGTTATTTTGTACTTAGTCATATTCTTGCATTTCATATCATATCTCGGTCTCGGTTGATATTATTGGCATAGCATATCATTGTCTCCAGACTAGTTTCCATGACATTGTGAGCCCGTGGGTGAGACTGGAAATTATTCCGAGGTGCGTAGGCACATTTTCCGTTAGTTTTTAAAAAAAATAAAAGGTTTGATTTTATAAAGCTTGAATTTCTAAAGTTTGACCGGAAATTTGACTTTTGAGCAAACGACTCCGGAATGGAATTTTGATGATTCCAATAGTTTCGTACGATGATTTCGGACTTAGCCGCAAGTCCAAATTTGGATTTGGAAGTCCGTAGGACAATTCGGTGCGTTTTGGCGAAAGTTGGAAAATAGAAAAATTTTGAAAAGTTTTACCGGGAGTTGACTTTATTGATATCGGGGTCGGAATTCGATTCTGAAAATTGGATCTGCTCCACTATGTCAGTGACTTGCATGCAAAATTTGAAATCATTCCGGATTGATTTGATACGTTTCGGCACAAGATATAGAATTTGGAAAAATTCATAAACTCATAAGTTTTCGTTGTTTTGGTGTTATTTGATGTGATTAGAGGCCTCGACTAAGTCTCTATTATGTTATGGGACTTGTTGGTATACTCGGACGGGGTCCCGAGCAGCTCGGGTGAGTTTCGAAGTGGTTTCGGACCATTTTTAGGTCATTTTTTGCTGTTAGTTTTTTTTGGCTACAATAGTGAAACTTCTGATGCACAGGGCTGACCTTGGAAGCTTATATCTTACGATCTATAAGGAATCCGGATATGAGCAAAATATGAAAATATAGCCCTTTGAGTCTAGGTTCCAGAAAGGTAAACCATTCATCATTTGTAGAGAAGATTATGATAGATTTACTGAAGGCTAGAACTGCAGATTTTGGCTACAGCAGTGTGCATCGCCAGAAATTTCTGTTGCACAGGGCTGGCATTGGAAGCTTATATCTTGCAATCTACAAGGAATTTGTAGATGATCCAAAAATAAAAATTGTAGCCCTTTGTGTATAGTATTCAGAAATTTAAATTGTTTGGCATTTGGAGTTGTGTACAAAAAGTTGTGGTTGATAAACCTACAGGCTGTCTGGGAAGAGTTTTGAAATCGCGAGAAATTTCTGTTGCACAGGGATGACTTGGGGACCTTATATCTCGACACTTATATGGAATTGGGAGATGAGCAAAACATGAAAGTTATAGCCCTTGGTGTCTAGTTTCCAGAAAGTTAAACCATTCATTATTTTGAACATTTGTACAGAAAACCTACAGGCTGTTTTTCTGGGCTGAGGCAAATCGCAAATGTCAAATGCGACTTGCCTGGACAGATTCTTAAAACGAGGGTTTCGGCCATTTTAACATATTTGGACCTACGGAGCTCGGATTGAAGTGATTTTTGAGGCACTTTTTACTATATGGATTAGGGTAAGTGTTCTATATCCAAATTTTATTATATTTCGTGATTCCATGGTTATTTTCATTAATTATTAGTGAATCAAATGGAAGAAATTGGAGAAATTTGTAAAACTTTGCAAAACAAAAATTTAAGATTTGGAGGTCGATTTGTTATCGGAATTTGATAAAATTGGTATGGTTAAACTCGTATTTTTACCAATTAAAAGCGTTCGAATTTCGTGAAAATTATGTCGGGTTTCGTAAGGCGGGTCCCGCATTGACTTTTGGTTGACTTTTTAATGTGAAAATTTAAGTCGACGTTTTATTATCCGGAATTATTTCCGATGAATTTTAATAAAGTTATACAATTAATTTGGATAGATTTGAACTGTCCGGAGGTCAATTCAAGCAAGAAGGCTTTTTATAGTGTCGGCCTAACTTCGTAAAGGTAAGTGTGTTGCCTAACTTTGTTGAGGAAATTTTTCCTACTAATTGGCATTGTTTGCTACATTCGTGGGTGATACATATATGAGGTGATGAGCATATATGCATGTGCCAGGATTAAATATGCTCGAGAGTAAATTATATGATTAATTGTGCTTTGTAGAATTATGTGATATTCTTGTTTCACATTTTCTTTGACTTCTAGATTTCTATGGATATGAAAGTAAATGCTAGAAACAATGATTTATTATAATTTGATTAAAATATTGACGGACTTGTTATGAAATTATTGATGTGCTAAATCCAGTCGTCATTATACTTGATCACAAATACATTGCTATGATTGTTATTCTTGAGATTTTGAATTCTATACTTGAGTTGAAGGTCGTTTTTGAGACTTGTTGAAATACTTGAATAATAAAGTACTTGGGATTTATTGAATTGCTATTGACTTGAAATTCGTGATTGGTGTTCAATTGGAATATTCATTTAAACACTCTCCTTGATGTTATTTATGCTCCCCACTTGCTTGTTAATGATATACATGTGCTTGGTAAGGAAAAAGTAAAAAGCACGAAGGGTGATGCCGTGCCATTTCATATACATTATCATGAGAGGGAGAGTGTAAAACACGAAGGCTGATGCCGTGCCATTTCATATACATTATCATGAGAGGGAGAGTGTAAAGTGATGCCGTGCCGTTCATATATATTATTATGCACGAAGGATAATATCGTGCCATTTCATTTACATTATCACGTGAGGATGAGAGTAAACACACGAAGGGTGATGCCGTTCCATTTTATATTTTATTATTATGTAAGGAAGAGCGTAAAGCACGAAGGATGATGCCGTGCCATTTCAATTATATTATTATGACATCATGCACATTTTCATGCGAGGATAAGAGTAAAGGCACGAAGGGTGATGCCGTGCCATTTCGGTTACATTATCATGTTTTATATTATATATGTTCATGGCACGAAGGGTGTTTTCGTGCATGCGAGGACGAGAGACATACATTATATTGTGATATCTTTTCGTTGTGTATATATTCATGTTTTCTATCTGTTTAACTTGCAAATATTATGATATTCTTCTTGTTGTTATGTTTGCATTAAGCCTTATACCATGCTAGTTAACGAAATTTATATTCTTTTTTCCTAATTGCTGTTATAATTTCTATGCCTTCCACCTAGTCTGTTACTGTTGCCCATATGCACTGCATTATTCGTTATTTCTACTTGTGTACTTTCCACCTTATAATTATTGTTATTAGTATTTCTCCCACCTAGTTGGTACATTTATATGTATACTCAGTGAGAAAGAAATAAATGTACGAAAGGTGTTGACGTGCCAGTTGATTTGATATACAAACATATATTGGGTGAGAATGAGATAAATGCATGAAGGTGTTACCGTGCCATTCAATTTGGTATCTTGAATACATTATTCACACCAGGAAAAAAAAAGTTATGAATCTACCATTGCAATTTCTCCTAATAATCATTTGCTGCCTCGCATAGCCGTTTTATTGTACCCTTATCTGTTATGTTCTATAACCGTTTCTATTGTTAGTCTACTGCACAAGTTGTACAGTGAATATCTTTTAACTAAAAAGCCTCGTCACTACTTCTACGAGGTTAGACAATATACTTACTGAGTACATGGGGTCGGTTGTACTCATACTACACTTCTGCATATTTTTGTGCGGCGCCAGGTATTGGAGAAAATCAGACTCGAGCGGAGTTAGATTGTGATCATAAGGACTCGAGGTAGAGCTGCCTGATCGTCGCAGTCCCTTAGAGTCTTTTCCTTATAATGTACCGTCAATTATCATTGAACAGTATTGTATTTTGATTTTGAGGTCTTTCCATGTATTCGGTTAGAGTTCGTGACTCTGTATTGCCAGTCTTGGGAGGTTGTGTAATTGTTTCCGCTGTTGGTTTCGACCCTTGTATTAGATTCTATTACAAAAAAAATGGCTTGAATTGTTAATATAATCAGCTTACTTTGTCTTAGAGATTAAGTGTCATCACGGCTCATGTGGTGGGATTTTGGGTCGTGACAAATACAAATGGAGAACATAATTGCTCTATTTTCAATAGTTCAGAGACATATTTGACCCTTTTCCGTATAAAATAATACTTTATTGCCGAGTTAAAAAGATCAAAATATGCCCCTAAACTATTAAAAATAGAGAAACTATGCCCTCCGTTTGCATTTGGATACAAAAGGAGGGCACAATTTCGTACCCAAATACTCACTTCTGAGAAATGTAAAAGTGAAATTTGTGATAGTAACTTATGGATGTATCGATATGCGGTTGCAAATTAAAATACGAAGACGAAACGAAAAAAAATTTCACCATTAATTACTTGGTACTCTAATAATAAGATTTTGCATTAAGAATTGATATTACAATGTAAAAGGTCATTCTATTACGGATACATCAATGATAAACAGTGGCATTGTATTCTTTGAGCAGATCCGAATTCGAGTCCCTCTAATGGGGTATTATTTGGTTATCTTACATGGGAGGTTAGAAGTTCAAAGAATATAAAAATCAAATCACATGAATTTAATCCAGTAAGAAAATAATAAGTAAAAAAAGTGAAGCTAGAGGTTGTGATCAGATTTTTCGGTGAGATTTCTCGTCATCGTAGTAATTACTACGTAAAAGGTATGGCACGACATTTTTTTTTTTTTTTTTTTTTTTTTTTTTTTTTTTTTTTACAGAAAAGTCTTTTTCTCCAACATGGATTTTCAATTCAGCAAAAAAAAATATCTTATACGGAAAAAGGACAAATATATCCCTGAACTATTGAAAATAGAGCAATTATGCCCTCCGTTTGTATTTTGGGTATAAAATTGTCCTTGATGTAGAGTCTGTTAGTAGGGAGAGGCAAAAGTGAGCCACTTTATTAACGGTAAGGGCAATTTTGTACCCAAATGCAAACGAAGGGTATAATTGCTCTATTTTCAATAGTTCAGGGACATATTTGGACCTTTTTCCATATCATCTATTACTTCCTCCTATCCCCAATATTGATCATTTAAATTTGTTCGAAAATATTTAACGTTTTAAAAAACTAAAATATCAATTATTATTTTTCTTTTTTCAAATTTATCGTTAATTTTTTAATTACTAGTGTGAATTAAGTGAAAATTTTAAGAGAAAGATAAAGGATAATTTATACAAATATTCTTATGAATAAGGATGTTAGATATCTTTTTAGGGAGTGTGTAAGAAACTTAAAACATATAACTTATTTATATTTTGATATCGATATGACAAACATTTTGCTTTCGTTTTTTTGTCTGCTATTTTTAAAGCAAGTGAATTGCATATAGAGATCCGTAGGGACTTATAGTTTAATTAGTTGAAACATAATACTTATAAATCATATTGTAAGTTCGACCATTCGAACCCTACTACGCATATCATCCCCTTCTTGTCACATTATACAAGACGGTCGAAGTACACGTTACATTTTTGAATTTGAATAAGTGTTAAGCTGTTTCTACTGAATCTAGTGGTTTTATGTAATTTTTTTTAAAGATATTAATTTTATTTCAATAAATTTAAAAATTTTATATTCGAATTTGTGGTCAAAACTCCCAAAATCCGAAGTATATCAACAAATTGAGATGGAAAGACTATTTGATTTTTCTTTTCCATAAAAAAAAAAGAGAGGAGATTTTAAGCAATTCATGTGAATGATTTTAATATTTAGATCCCGTTTGGACATAAGAACTTTTTTTTTTATTTTTACTTTTTTAAAAAATTAGTGTTTGGCCATAAAATTTCCAATTTTCACTTGAAGATAGATTTTGAAATATTCCGAAAATTTGAAAAACTCCACTATTTTTCAAATTTTTTGCTCAGATCATTCACAAAATTTAAAAAACAACCCAAAATTATATTTCTGTACAAACACAACTCTAATTTTCAAGTACTATTTTTTCTGAACAAAAATTTTCACTTTTTTTGGAATTTTACAATTCTTATGTCCAAACGCCCACAAATATTGATTTTGGCTAGTAAAGAAGTTTCACATAAAGTAGAATGAATCTAAAAAGCAAAAGGTAAAGGTGATTCTTTAAGCAATTCATGTGAATGATTTTAATACTTAACTAGTTTTGGTAGAATGTGCAAAAGATATTTTAGAAATGGGGCTAAAGGGTCAACACAGCCAAAAGCCCTTCAGAAACTAACAAAAAATTGAAAAATGGAAAATTGCCAACACTTCTACTAGTCCTACTCTACTGTGTGTGTATGTGTGAATAGAGGACAACAACACCATCGGTAGCCAAAACTCCGGGCTTTCTCTCTCTTCAATTTCAGGCTTGCATTTTCTCTCTCTACATCTTGTTCCTTTTTCACAGTTTATTGATAAAGCTTTAGGTTTACAATTAGAACCTTTATACAATCTATACAATTGTAAGCAGAAGTGGAGCCAAAATTTGAAGCTTATGGGTTGGAGATTGTAATCCAAGTTACTGTACTGTTCTAAATTAATAATTTGTATCATATTGAATGAATATTTTAAGACAAATACACAATTTGAACCAAAGCTATTGGGTTTGACCAAACCTGTACCTGACACTCTAGCTCCGCCCCTAATTCTAAAGTTTTTTATTCTTATGAGGTTGTTTTCTTTGTGGGTTTTTCTTATGCTCTTTATATTCTGTTCATGCTATTGCATTTTCTTCTTGTTTTTTGCTTTGCTGCTATTTGGGCTGTGTTAACGTTAACTAGGAAAACTGTGACCTAGTTTTTGGAGTTTGACAATCCATATTTGTTAGTATCTTTATATTATTGAGGATTGGAAACTCTTTACAGCTACCCTTTACAAGTTTCCTTAAACCACATGCAGTGGCGAAGGTAGAAATATCGCTAAGGATGTTCAAAAGTTAATGGATATGTATAAAAAGTAATATTTGTTGTATATTAATAATATAATTTTTCCGGAGAAAGTGTATAAAAAAAAATTTCGGTAAGGGTGTTCAATGGAAGAGGAAACCCATATAGGTGATACCTACGTTGGGAATAGATTTTAGACTTGCTAGATAATTTCTATTATTATTATTATTGTTGTTATTATTTATTTATTTATTTAATGATGATGATATGAGTTGACCTAAATGAAAAATTGAGGATACATATCACCGGCCCCAACTAGTTTGGAACTGAGGCGTAGTTGTTGCTGTTTGTGTTCAAGTGACCACCCAATCGGTCACTGTAGGTAGCTCCGTCCCAATATTCATATGTGATTCTTGTTTTCTGTTTTATTTTTTACAGGGGCTGAAATAAAATATTGGGCTGAATTTTCAGATATTATTTAGGTGGTTGGTTGTATTCTTTTATTCCCGGGATAATTAGATTAGTTTGAGTTGAGTCTGGGATTTTGCTGTTATGGCTACTTGTACATCAGCTGTGTTTATGCCTCCTGATACGCGACGGTCTCGTGGATCATTGACTATTCTTGGTGGAAGACTTTGCGCCTTGAAAATGCAAGATGAGAAGATTGGATTTTGGGGAGTTAACCAAAAGGGTAGTTCAAGTTTGCCTCAGTTCAAGTGTTCTGCCAATTCCCGTAGCGTCAACCAATATCAAAATAAAGATTCCTTTCTGAATTTGCATCCTGAAATTTCGTTGCTTAGAGGCGAAGAAAGCTCGAGCGGAAATGTAACCGAGAGCTTGATGGATTCGTCACGCTCGAACAATTTTAATGAGGCGAAGATCAAGGTGGTTGGCGTAGGAGGTGGCGGATCGAATGCAGTAAATCGCATGATTGAGAGTTCGATGAAAGGTGTAGAGTTTTGGATTGTGAACACTGATATTCAAGCAATGAGGATGTCACCTGTAGCGGCTGAGCAACGACTGCCGATAGGTCAAGAACTTACAAGGGGACTTGGTGCAGGTGGTAATCCAGATATAGGGATGAATGCTGCCAACGAAAGCAAGCAGGCGATTGAAGAAGCTGTCTATGGCGCAGACATGGTTTTTGTTACTGTAAGTTCAGCCTTTGTTTAACTTGATTACTTTATTGGAAAAAGGAGTTTGCGGTTATTTGAAATTTACCTTATTCTTTCCTTTGTTTCTTTTCCGCTCTCTGGTCGTCAGAAGTTTAGATTTCATTTACTATTGTATAGCAACTTCTGATCTTTCTTTGTTCTATCCGCCTATTGCCTTCGTATTGCATATGCTTCAAGCTTGAGGAGAATGAGCGGAAGCAATAACGCTACCTTAAACAAACTTGAAGTATCTGTTACAATGAAATACTCCTTGTGTCCCATTTTATGTGTTTCTTTCAAACTTGAAGTATCTATAACAAAGTAAATGTATTTCATGAGAAAGGATCTGGTTTTACTACATCATCCTTACAAAGAGTTAATAAACTTTTGAAGCCTAGAAAAAAATGGATAAATGAATGAGAGGCTATATTGGTACAAGGATAAATGGACGGTAACTGAATTGGTGATTGTAGCATGGCCAGATCATAGTATCAGTAAAGTCCCATACCAAGCTTTTATGAACATTAAATGATGTCCGGGAGTCACAGTTAAAATTCTTAATGTGAAGAGACATTTTTCAGCATGCTCATCAAAAAGGATGTTTTGCCCTAGAAAAAGAAAGGGCAGCCCACTGCACAAAGCATCCGCATTCACGTAGGGTTGGGAAAGGCCGCATCCCGAGGAGTGTGATGTAGACGGCCTACCTAACGCTAGCGTTAGTGGCTGCTTCAACGGCTCAAACTCGTGACCTATAGGTCACATGGAGACAACTTCACTGCTGCTCCAAAGCTCCCTTCATGTTTTTCTCTCCCACTTTTGTTTCTTCCTCACATGTGGTCTCCAACATGTTATGTGCAGGCTGGAATGGGTGGAGGAACAGGGACCGGTGCGGCTCCTATAATTGCAGGAACTGCCAAATCAATGGGTATCTTAACTGTTGGTATTGTTACAACCCCCTTTTCTTTCGAGGGGCGAAGAAGAGCAGTTCAAGCCCAAGAAGGGATTGCTGCTTTGAGAGAAAATGTCGATACTCTAATTGTCATTCCAAATGACAAATTGTTGACAGCTGTTTCTCCATCGACCCCAGTAACTGAAGCTTTTAACCTGGCTGATGATATTCTTCGGCAAGGAGTTCGTGGTATTTCTGATATAATTACGGTAAATATCTATTTCCCCTGCTCCTTATGTAAACTGAAAGATGTATATGAAGTAAATACTCTAATGAGGTTCTGAGTCATTCACAGGCTTAGCCGGATCTGTATATCGTTTCTGTGTATTTGTGCTATTTACAATCATTAGTAAAACTTTATTTTATTAATATATACACACACACACACACACATATATTCATATTCACACTTTTTCTTCTTGTTATGCTGCTAAATTATTTTTGCCTTTTAATACATGATGCTCTTTACATGCTGTCCAACTTTGATTGGCCTAATGCATGGCCTAGATTTGATTTTAATCAATCAATCAACTATGTCTTAATCCCAAACTAGAATTGGTAATGCCCTAAAATTGATTTCACGATGCTTAGTTCCTTCCTTTGGACAAACTGGCCCGTAACTACAATAAGACTTGATTGGGGAAGTTTACCATTTTTGGTGATGGTGGTGGGGGATGGCGACCTCGGTAATTCAGTGTATAATTTCTCCAAGTATTCATGTTTCTGCATTTTGTTTAACCTTTTCCAAAAGTCTGCCATTGTCACCTCATCATTTTCTCAGTTGTGTTTTATTCAATGTTTTGAACCAATTGGATTGCATATTAGAATTTTCTTAAGTTGCATATATCTGCCTGAATTACAGATTCCTGGGCTAGTAAATGTGGATTTTGCTGACGTGCGTGCTATTATGGCAAATGCTGGTTCCTCGTTAATGGGAATAGGAACCGCTACGGGTAAGTTCACAAAGCTCTTTCTGATAGTTGTTGGCACTAAGCCAATTCTCGTTGTTGATTTCCTTTTAATTTATAATGTCACGTGATTTAGAGTCCATCTGTGTGATGTGATGATGTGGCCTACTAAGACACACAGAAACGATTAAATCATTTTTTGTGCCCTTAAACAAAAAAAATGAATGCGCTGTAGCTGATCTAAAGAGTTTTTGTAGTTTCAGAATTTATCCATATTGTCTAAACTCATTCTCAATTTTTTTTTATTGCTTTTACTTGAAAAGTTGTCCACCAATTGACTAAAATATTGTATTATGAGAAAGTTTGTTGTAATATAGTACTCTTGGAACTGAGCACATCTGACATGTTCCCGCTAGGGAAAACGGAAAAATAAAAGTTCTTGGAACTGAACACATCTGACATGTTTCTATGAGTTTCCTCCTATTATTGGATGCTATTTGGCTGCAGATTTTTTTTTTTTTTTTTTTTTTTTTGGTTTGTTATTTGATAAGAAAATATTTTATTGATTGGTACCAAGATGGTACAGAAAATAACAAGGAAACAAAAATCAGCCTGCTACAATCTTCTTTCTAACAACTCCATGAAATCCATGTACTGATCTGAACTAACTAGTGGGATTGATTTGCACCAGAAATACAAATTTTGTAAACAAATACTCTTAATTCTAGCAATTTGAGATCTCTGTCCTTCAAAAACAAGCCTTGTTCCTTTCCAGCCATATTGTCCATAAGATGCACAATGGGATAGTTCTCCATATTTGCTTTATCTCTTTTGATATCACCTGATGCTGCCAACCTGCCAACAGCCCCTCCACATTCTGAGGCATCACCCATGCAATACCACAAATCTTTAAGAATAACTCCCAGCATTCTCTAGAAAATCTGCAGTGGAGGAACAAATAGTCAACTGTTTCTTGATTCTCTTGACACAGGTCGCATCTGTTACATAGGGAAAACCCTCTCTTTTGCAAGTTATTTTGAGTTAGCATGCCTCCCAGGTGGCGACCCATCAAAAACATGCTACTTTCACAGAAGCTTTTGTCTTCCATATCATCCTCCATGGCCAAGAAGTATCGCACTGTCCTGACTGCTTTATCAACATACTGTAGCAATTCTTGACTGAAAATTTCTTGTCTTTACTTGCCAGCCAGATTAGAGTATCCAGCTCGCAAAATTCTACTATTTCCCAATCACTCAAATTTCTTCGGAAGACAATCTGCCAACCAGAACTAGAATGAAACTCAGCAACAGTACCATCCTTATATGTTGAACAATTGAATAGAGTAGGAAATTTATTTTTAAAACAATCATCTTCAACCCATAAATCTGTCCAAAACCTGATTTTTACTCCATTTCCCACCTCTAATCTAGTAAACTGACTAAACTCTCCTACTTATGCTCTTCCATATTCACCCATTTACAGTCCTCCACCCTTCATTTTTTCCGTAGATGGCATTTATCAGCTTCTTCCAAACTTCCTTACCTTCCAAGCTATACCTTTCTATTTGCTTTTTTGGCATAGCTTGCTAATAATAGTGATTGATGGTCCATTTCTTGCTGGAACCTTTCTTACTTCTGGCTTTTCCTCTTGCGGAAAGTTGAAACTATGCGCACTTTCTGTATCTCCCAAATAGTTGTATTTAGTAGTGAGGCTATTGCTGCTAACGAGATATGTTTTTTTGTCAAGAATGGATTGATCTGTTGATACTGGTACTAACTAGTCAAGAAGAGAAATGATATTGTTCGTTGACGTCACAGGAAAGACCAGAGCCAGAGATGCAGCGTTGAACGCCATTCAATCTCCTTTACTGGACATTGGTATAGAGAGGGCTACTGGAATTGTGTGGAATATAACTGGTGGTAGTGATCTAACATTATTTGAGGTACCCAACTATTCTCTCCTGCTCTCACTCCCTCTCCACTGATGCACTTATTAATCATCCATATATTACTTGAGGTACCCAACTTTTTTCTCACTGACTGAAGAAAGTAGACATATATTACATAATGAAGAAAAGATTCTGCAGTAAAAGCCTTTTACTTCTTGCAGTGGACATTTTCTGTTGAAGATATGTATGACTCTGTGAATTTCCTTATGTTGTTGTTTCTTAAAAAGTAAATAAGAGAGAAGCTTTATTTAAAGGCCCATGGGGGTTGTAGAAAATCAATTGGCCTATGCTATTCTTGATATAATTCTTGGACATGATTCCGCTGAAGTTGTATCCTGAAAGGGACGCAAGATTATAAGTTAGAACTGTAAGGAAGAAATTGGTTTTCATGCTCTTAGGTAAAAGTATATCTTGAAACTCTTTTTATCTTATGTTAGATAGGGGGAGTTTTATGCAGTGCAGTCTTTGTACCTTGAGTTATTTTAGTTGTATATCATGAGTTTTAATTTGTGAAATAGATGATATATTTTGCTTATAGTTACTTCATCTGTCCCGATTTATGTGTCGTACTTTCTGTTTTAGTCTGTCTCAAAAAGAATGTCATACTTCCTTATTTAGAGATAATTTAACTTTAAACTTCCTGCGTACCCTTAGTGAAATGATTTACAGCCACACAAATATCTATGGTTTGTTTTAGATCACAAGTTTCAAAAGTCCGTCTTGCTTTCTTAAACTCCGTGCCGGGTCAAGCGCCGCCACATAAATTGGACGGAGGAAGTATTAATTTTGGTGGCATTTTAAGCCATGACCTGGATTACATATAAATATGAAACATCTGTACTAGTGGTGTTATGCTCTGATTTTCATGTGTTTCCATGTCTGAGTTCAAAGCCTTTCCTGACCTCCAAGTTTCAAGTTTGCAGAAAATTTATCTTTTTCCTTGTTATGATAATGGTATCATAGTATGCATTCAGTATTTTATGTCCGTTGGCGTATCCGGAACAATGCTAATTTCTGGCTTGTCTAATTCGTGAAGTCAGCTTTCATATCCTTACATGTCCTCTTTGGCACTTTACTAGGTAAATGCCGCAGCCGAGGTTATATATGACCTTGTGGATCCTAGTGCGAACCTTATTTTTGGGGCGGTGATAGACCCATCAATAAGTGGACAGGTATGTTAGCATCTCTCACTAGGTTATAATATTTCTTTGGTGACATGATTCTTTGCGGATTTTGACATGCATCAATGCTACAACGTATTCAGGGTTGGGGAAAGCGAGCGCTTCAGCGCTTAAAGCGTGAAGTGACTCGACGCGAGTGGGTTGGCGTTTCAGAGAGGGTAGGCGACGCGACTTCACTGAAGCGTGCGCTTCTGTAGAAGAAGCGTGTAGCGATAAGAAGCGAGAAGCAATAATAGCATGCGCTTTAATTTTGTTTGAGTTTTAAAGAGTTGATTTTAAAGAAAAAAAGAAGCTGCTATTCAGAAGAGGCAAAGAGTTTGGGAGCTTTTTAAGGGATTGCTAGTAAAAGAGAGAAAAACAAGGACGCTGTGTGCAGGGTGCAGGTGGTTAGCACCAGAGATAAGGATGAAAAATAAATCTTGTTATTTATGTGAATGTTGAATTTGGAACTGAACGTAATTGTCCTAAGGGTTGCAAAATAAAAATAAAAATCAGACATTAAGAAAATGGATAGCACAAAATTAGGTTTACAAAATAAATGAAAAATCTTCAAGAAATTATAATTATATTCTCAAAGTATGTCTCAACCAAAATTGCAAGAATCTGATATCATGCAGTAAGAGAACAGGAAGAAGAGAAAGTTGTTGAACAATCAAGAGAATTATAGAGATAATCAGTTCCATTCTCTTCTTCCTTCTACAACTTTCTCTTCCTCATTATTTCTTTTTTACATGGTATTAGAGCGTTTACTATTTTTGTAAACACCTGAACCTACGAGGAGGCAGCCTTATGGCTCCCTGCCTTCCAACATTTTTCCAATTGGTTGATTAGGTGCTTAAAGTTGGAAAACAGAAACAAACTTGCCTTCAAAAGTACTGCCTTCTTCGACGTACCGTTGATGTGAAATTTTTGTTCCGTTGAAAAAAAAACGCAGCAGATGTAAACATTGGCTTCATTTTATACATCATTTTTTGTTTATCAGTTCATGACAAAATGAGTAGTTTCTAATTTTGCAACACAAAAGATCTTATTATCACTTGTCATTCTCATGATTTATCATCATTGTACATTTAGCGTGTTATGAATGAACTAACCGTTAGCGTACTTGAGCCTATACTAGTTTCCCTAGTAATGAGCTCTTTAGTAGTATATAGGACGAGGTTGTGTTAATTAACAAGCTAGCAAATGAGCCAATGAAATTATAGAGAGGCACTATATAGTGGGAGGGTCGTATGATAAGTAGAAGTGTAATACAGAAAATACGCATTACAACTTTAGCTCCCACAAGAAGAATGCGGCGAAGTGAGATTAGACAGATTGTGGTTCCTAAATGCGAACTATTGAGCATCTAGACTCAAAGCTTCCAAGAGAATGACATAATAGAAGATGAAGAACCACAAAATTAAAATAGGATCAATAAAATGGAGGAATACAACCACCCAAAGGTGTGGCCTAGTGGTCAATGAAGTGGGTGAGAACCATGAGGTCTCAGGTTCAAATCCCAGCGGAGGCAAAAAACATTAGTTGGTTTTGAGGCTTATATATTAGTGTAGGGATTAGATGAGATTTAGAAAACATCTAGTTGTAGATATCTCTAATTTGTCTCAATGTATTGAGACGTAGAAGATCAGTTGATTTTGGTACTTTTTAACTACTAATTTGAAGTTGTTTCCCCTGAAGTCCTAACAAATTTACATTTCTCTTCTTGGTCAATCTCATCGTTATCCACGCGATGCAGGTCAGCATAACCCTAATCGCCACTGGTTTTAAGCGTCAAGAAGAAAGTGATGGGAGACTTCTCCAGGTATTCCTCTTTTCCACCCTCTCCCTTCACATCATGCTATATTTGAAAAACCTTAAGGGTCGTTTGGCTGCTGGTTGGGTAGGGAGTTATTCATGTATTAATATTAGCATAGCTACCAGGTTCAGTAGCTTTTTTGATGCTTTGTTTAAAATTCAGCATACCAAGTAGGGTGTTTGGTTATCATTTTACAATTCCACATAAATAAAACAGGTATAAGTTAGTCAATTCATGTACTGTATTATTTTATGCAGGGTAGAAGATGGAATAACTAAACTTTGCATAATTAAACCCTGCATAACTAATCCCATATAATTAAACCCTGCATAACTAATCTACACATAACTCTAACCAGTAACCAAACGACCCTAAGTGTTGGTCATCCTGTAATGTATGTTTTATGGTGTTCGACTACAGGGGAATCAACTAACCCAGGGAGATGCCTCACTTGGAAGTAACAGACGGCCTGCGTCCTTTTTGGAAGGTGGTTCAGTAGAGATTCCCGAGTTCCTCAGAAAGAAGGGGCGATCACGCTACCCAAGAGCTTAAGTTAGTCTTTGTTTTTTCCTGTATGTATTACTTTCTTTCCCTTTTCTTTCTCCATCTATCTTTCGACATGATAAAGCATGTGTTATATGTACAGGATCTTTGGTTATGCATCAAATATCGCGTTTTTTTCTCATGGAAAGCATAGTCCTTATCAGTTTTCTTGATAAAGTAGTTAGATTCTGTTCTAAAGTTTCTCCATTAGTAGTGCTTATACATATTAGTTTGTCAATGATTGTAATAAACTGGAGATACTATCATATTAGAGGCACAAGCAGTTTTCTAACTTTGTGATCTGTAAAGCTGCTGTAACATGGATATGCCGAGGGAACTTGTGCACATACTTGTGATTTAGGATCAGTTTTGATGCTCTATACTTGGTTATATCAATATGTTGTTTACAACCTTTTTTTTTCCTTTTTTTTTTGGCACTAATACTGACATGGTACAACACTACAAAAATACTAGGTTACTTCTTCCCATCTGTCTAAGCGTTAGTGGATAGAGTTACTCAGTATCTGCACTGGTGGGAGGTACCAGGTACTCGTTGGAATTAGTTGAGGTGCGTGTAAGTTGGCCCGAGCACCATCGTTATCAAAAAAATACTGACATGGTACATAGGTGAATTTGGAAGACTGTTTTGTTCACTGCTGCAGATGAAAAACCCAAACATGAGTATTTAATTTAAACCATTTTTCTTTTTAAGTGGATATTTACTTGTATCCAAGGTATCTAAAGATATATCTAATGAAATCATCTTTGGAATTTGGGTCTTACTCAAAGAGAGAATTCAAATATATGGAGTTCCTTTATGAATATTACGGGGTATTATCACTTTTAGCCCGCGCCAGAAATTATTTACATTTGGTAATCGAAAAAGTGTATAAAATAGGTATAAATTTTGTATATAACATACAGAATGTGTGTGTGTGTGTATATATATATGTGTGTGTGTGTGTGTGTGTGTGAAGTTTTATATATTTTTTTGGCTATTATTTTACAGCGGCTGTACATTGTCATTTTTTTAATATTTATTAATATTATATGGATGATCGGCAAGGACCATTACCAATCAAATAAAGGTATTAAACATAAACAAACTTTTTGTTCTTAGAGATAATTGCATTTTAATTGAGTTATTTATATAAGAAAGAGGAAAATAAGTAAAGATCTCCCGAATAGAATTAAATATTAAAAGTTTATTCTTATTAGTCATTGATCGGATATAACATAAAATATTCACTTCCATCCTTTTCGTCAATTTGGAAAATTGCTCTTTTTTCGCCACTTGTTGAGGTTCGAATTCTTAGAGATATCTAAAACAGAATGTCAAACTCTCAGAATATGTAATAATCAATTACTATATGGGCTATATTAGTGTAAATTCCTAATATTGTATACCATATTCGAAATTAATTTAAGTTAAATATGTTGATTGCATACAAAATTTTTATGTCATTAATGTAGTTTACTAGTTTTACTTAAAATAGTAGGTTAATTTTCATTTTTACTGGAGTATCAGTTAACGTTATTTTAGATTAATCTATATTTACTTCATAATTAACTTTAGTATAAATATCTTTTACATACTTAAATCCGTCCTCAGGATAAGGCTCTTGTCTTGTCTATTATGAACGTAATATCTTATATTCCCTAAATTTTAGTGGTATTTTGAAGTTACAATTTCGAATTGACTCGTAAAGGAAATAAATAAATAAAATAGAAAGGACCAAAAATGCCCTAAACTATCGATTTTTTGTTGATGATTGTCCTCCATTAATCTATTAGCTCCCTAAAGTCCATATCAGTAATTTTAGGAGTAATTTGAAGCTAAAAGAAAACGAAGAGGGCTTTAGGGAGCCAATAGATTAGCGGCGGACAATCAAAGGGCCTAAACTGCCCCTGTACTTTTCGCCCATGTGCACAATTACCCTCCGTTAAATATTTGGTCTGTTTGTGTCCTTGCCGTTACCCAATCGTAGTATTATTACCCTTCTATGCTAGCGGGGCCTTAGTTTAGCCTCCTGCCACCATTAATAATTCTTAATTAATGTTAATCAATTCTTACCAATCCCCCACCCTTTTTATCGATCCCACTTCCTTTATTTACTCTCCATCGCCTCTTTCTTTTCTTCTTCATTAATCTCAACTCAATTTTTCTGGCCATTTCATAAATTTTTAAATAAGTTTAGGTTTAGGGTAATTTTTCTGTCATCTTCAACATCTCCACCCGTAAAAAAATATCTGAGTGTTTCTAGTGTCTCAACTAGGGTTGAGGAGAAATTGTTACTGTAGAAATGTTGGTAGCTATTTTGTTGCTTGGACTACGTTGAATGCTGGGAGATGATTTTCAATAAAAGTCACAACTTTACACAATAAACTATCATTTTCACACGGTTATTGTACCAGAAATAAATTAAAAAAAAAAAAAGAACAAGACTTTTCAGAACCGTAAACCCGACGGAGAATAAAGGGGTTTAAAAATTAAAAAAGGAATTATAAAATCTACTAACCTTGATGTTGACATCAATTGTCAACCAATCTCCTCCTCACGATTATGCCCATCAGTAAAAACCCTAGTTGAAATGCATTGATATTGGAGAGTGCGATCTTTTTTGTCAAAGTATAATAAAGGGGAAAGTGAAAAGTAGGTATATAAGAATGGGGTCGAGTAAAAAAGTGAAGAATTAATTAGGTCATTTAATTAAGACATGCGGCACAATATTATGCAAAGCAAAAAACCTAAATATGTATTAGGCTAAATTAAGGCCCCGTTAGCCTAGAGGGGCAATAATACTACGATTGGGTAACGACGGGGACATAGACGCGCTAAATATTTAACGGAGGGTAATTGTGCACATGGGCGAAGTTTACAGAAGTATTTTAGGCCATTTTCCATAAATTCTATAGGTTAGAGGCATTTTTTTTAATCGTAAAACTTTTATTAAATTGGACAAAAATGAAAAAGGAGTTTGTCCATGTCCTTTCAATTTGCACAAGTGGCTTTAACATGAAAGACACACATGTGTATGTAATGCATATATAACGAGAGATGTGAATTTGAGAAAATATAAATATTTGATGTGACATTGGTAATATGCCCACAATTAGAGACAAACCCATGTGATATGTCGTCGTAATGTCATTGCTTGACAAAGGGAAGTGGTAATCCCGGGGAACAAAAGGAAAAATGACACTGTATTACCGCTATAAAAATAATAGCAAAAAAAGACTATATATATATATATATATATATATATATATATATATATATATATATATACACACACACACACTTTGTATGTTAACTACAAAATTATACAAATTTTATAAACTTTTTCAGTTACCAAATGTAAATAGTTTCTGTCGCCGGCTAAAAGCGATAATACCCCAAAAAAATCAAAGACAACTAGATTTACATCTGATAGTTGAAAAATAATCACAGTTTTAAAAGTAATCCAAATTTAATAACTTTTTCATGTAAAGATTAAGTTTAAACAAAAACACCCTTAAAACTCTGATTTTTTATTTCCGAATTTTTTACATATGAGATTCTAGCACAATATGCTGGAATTTCATAATGTGCTGGAGTTTTCCCTATAAATAAAATGATTTTATTTCATTGTAATTCATCCCAAAATCAATAAGAATTCTCTCTCTTTCTCTCTGTCTTTCTTTGGAATATTCTTCTTTTATTGTTTTATAGCACATTATCAGCACGAGACTCTAACCAATTCAGTGGAAGCTTTGGGATTGACTATAATGATTGTCAATTGTTCCATGAACTTCCTTCATGATTAAATTCTGGATTTAAGGTAAGTATTTACTTTATTTTTCTCTTTTAAATTCTTGACATTCTATAATTTGATTTTAAATACAAGCAAAGACGATAAATTTTGATTGTAACTCTAATGGAGTTTGAAAGAAATTATAACCACCCAAAGTGGTAAAATTTCTATGCCTTGCCATGATCAAATTCATGTATGATTGTGGGCAAATAATTGGAAACCCGTCCCACTGGATTTGCTTCATTCTCATTCTCATAAGAGAATGTGATAGCAGTATGTGATAAGTCTGAAAGAAGACAAAATTATTACTATGAATGTATCAATGGATGTGGACGTGGCAATAGACAAAATTATAATCGTCATCATTGTGGTAATGAGAATAATAAGGATTCTCAAAATAATCTTTCACTCTGTGAAAGTAATATTTGTCATCGATTTGACATGAGATTTTGTAAAGCACATATAGATGATTATGGTCCATTCATGATGTGAATGTGACAACATCTGATTTACGAATACATATTCATTCTTCGAAGAATATGAACGTACTAGTGGTAGTGGATATACAACACTCACCTTTAGAAGGAGGTTTAAGATGATATAAAAAAATATCATTATTGTGGCATGAATGGTCATCTATTGTACGCCAAAATATTTTGGCAATATGATTACTAAAGGATAATAGTAATGCAAGAAATAGATCTTGCATATAATTTTGACAATGACCATAATTTATAACTTTTTCTTTAAAAGAGATATTCACCATATGGATGTTGATGAATATGTGGTAGTACCAAATTAATTGCGAGCTTTGGAATAGCCAATTATTACTATTTTGGAGGAATAACATTGATTATCAATAAGACATTGTGTTGTAGTAAGTCTCAAAGAAACTTAATTGAGTTTCTAAAGTATTCACGAAGGCGGTTGGTTATATGAGACTATAAATAAAGGAAAAATTTAATATCTTCTATTACTACAACTTGTAGCGAGGTGAAATGTATGTGAAAAACTACCCGGTTTATTTTTCAATTTGTACTACATAAAATAAAAGAAATGCCACAATAAAGTTAAAGTTTATTGACATAAAAACCCATATCATAATAAACTTGGAGTTTATTGATAATTACACACGTTATGGTGTAAACCTGAAGTTTATCAATATTGATTATTTATACAGTTGGCATAACTGATTTATCCATATCAATTTTAAGTATGATGTGCAAAAATCAAAGAGAATTCACATGAAAAAATATTAAAGAACTAGAAAGTTCTTTACGAATTCTCTTATATTGCTTGTTCTCATTGATTAATAGACCAACTAAAATTGGGATTGAATCCCACGAATGCTGGAAATATCAAAGGTGAATATGAGCCCGTTCACCCGCCATGTATACCACGTAAGATGCTCTATGAGATAGTTACATGTGCGATTATTATTAATCCGCAACCTGGTGTTTGCGTGATAACTTGCTCAATAATTTAATTTAGAGCATAATTTTCAGATTTTCTATTCAAGATAGTTTATCTTGATAAGTTGGTTTACTTCACAACTGGTTTAGCAAAATGATTTATGTAACAACCCGACTAGTCGTTTTGGAAATCTTGAGGGCTCGAGTATCTCTACATGATGTATTATGACTTGCGTAAATCGTCGGTGTTGGTTTTCAAGTTACCCAGAATCGATTTGGAAGAATGAACTTCAAGATTTAAGTTCTAAGTTGGAAGAATTGACCAAGTTTGACTTTTTAGCATTTGACCTCGAATGGAGTTTCGTCAGTTCTGTTAGCTCCGTTAGGTGATTTTGGACTAGGAGCGTGTCCGAATTGTAAATTGGAGGTCCGTAGTCAAATTAGTCTTGAATTGGCGAAAGTTGGATTTGGGAAGTTTGACCGGGAGTGGAGTTTTTGATATCGGAGTCGGATTACGATTTTGGAAGTTGGAATAGGTCCGTAATGGTAAATATGGCTTGTGTGCAAAATTTGAGTTCAATCGGAGGTGATTTGATAGGTTTCGGCATAGTTGTAGAAGTTGAAGTTTCAAAGTTCATTGATTTCGACTTGAGGTGTGATTTGTCGTTTTGAGGTTGTTATGCATGATTTGAAGCTTTGAGTAGGTTCGCTGTCACAGCCCAAAATTACCCTGTCGTGATGGCGCCTATCATGGAACTAGGAAAGCCGACTCTTTAACCAAAACAACGCGACATTTCATTTTCAAGGATAAATTCACGCTATTTAAAAATAAAACTTCATAAAGAACATCTGAATAACAAAAATGCGGAAAGAAAAGCCCGACATCGGGATGTCACTAGTCATGAGCATCTACTAAGAATTGTCCGATAATGCTAAGACTAATACAGTCTGGGAACCAACTAATAACATCTATAGGAAGATAGGAGGGAGAAGAGAAGGGCTGCGATCGCCATGCATCTACCTTGCTAACTCCAATAGATCCGCGACGGATGAAATCAACACTCGTTAGCACGTCCAGCAACCCTTGGATCTGCACACAAGGTGCAAGGAGTAATGTGAGTATTCCAACTCAGTAAGTAATAAAGGTAAATAAAGACTGAGCAGTAGTGACGAGCAGTAAAACACATAAAGTCCACATCATGAAATCTCAGTAAATACAACATGCTTTCAAATCAGTATGTGAGTCAAATCATCTCATTTAAAAATCCTATTTTTGGTAAAAATCATTTGAAGATATTTTCCAACAGTTTCAACAGAGGCTCATTGCAAAAGAGCGTAAAAGTGATGAAAATCATAAACAACCCCTCGGGCATAACATCACTCAGAATCAGCCCCTCGAGCAAACCTCAGAGTCACTTGTATACAGCCCCTCGGGCATATCTCATATCACTCACTCAGGGTACCCGCGCTCACTGGGGTGTGTAGACTCCGGAGGGGCTCCTACAGCCCAAGCGCTAAAACAAACCACCTCGTGGCATAAATCAATCAGGCCCTCGGCCTCACTCAATCATGAATTAGTAACAACATGCTGCGGCACGCAGCCCGATCCCATAACATCCTCACAAAAACAGGCCCTCGGCCTCACTCAGTCATAAACCTCTCAAGCCACTCGGGCTATCAGTAAAACAGGGCGCTCAGCCTAAAATAACATTTTATATGCATCAAAACGGGGTAATAAAGACTGACTTATGAAATCAGTAAACATAGCATGATTGAGTATAGATTTTCAATCAAAACAGTGAGAGGATAATCAGAAAAGGCCCCTAAGGGTCCAAACAGCTCTGGCACAAGGCCCAAATATGGAATTCAGCCCAATTTATAGAAAATTCTTTCTAAAACACATAAGTATCATACAGTTTCAGTCAAATACGCAACTTTATAGTTGCTACGGGATGGACCAAGTCACAATCCCCAATGGTGCACGCCCACACGCCCGTCACCTAGCATGTGCGTCACCTCAAAGTAGTAAAACGATGCGAAATCCGGGGTTTCATACCCTCAGGACTAGATTTACGATCATTACTTACCTCAAACCGGTCAAATCCCTACTCCGCGACGCCCTTGCCTTTGGAATCGGCCTCCAAACGTCCCGAATATAACCAAAAGCAATACAATGCAATCAATATAGGCCAAGGAACCAATTCCATACGAAAAACTATCAATTTAGACCAAAATCCCGAAATTCACCCAAACCCAGCCCCCGGTCCCACATCTCAGAATCCAACAAAAATCACAAAACTAAAAAGCCCTTTCACTCACGAGTCTATCCATACCAAATTCATCAAAATCCGAAATCAAATGGTCCCTCAAATCCCCAAATCAAACTCTCCAATTTTCCAAGCCCGAACCCCTCATTTTCATCCCTAATTCCTACTAATTACATGCTTAAACAACTAAAAATCACCATAATCACGAGTATTAGGCTGAAGTAACTTACCTCAATAAAAACCCCCTTGATTCCCTCTTCAAAACTCTCCAAAAGCTTCAAAATCCGAATAGAAATGGTGAAGAACATCCAAATATTCGCGAAGTGTGAATTATATACCTTCTGCCCAGGCATCTCGCACATGCGGCCCTTTTTTCGCACCTGCGCGACCGCTTCGGCAGTCCAAACAACCGCACCTGGGAAAGTCACTTATCCGCCCAAATCCCGCTTCTGCAGTCCCCTACTCGCACCTGCTGCTCCAAGCCAACCTCAGCCTTGGCTGCATCTGCGGCCCCTTTTCTGCTTCTGCGGGCTCGCACCTGCGGTCCCCACCCCGCAGGTGCGGAAACATCAGAAACAGCGCTTCAGCTGCAAAATCCCATTGCCAAATCCTCCATTAACCATCCGAATTCATCCCGAAGCCCTCGGAGCCTCAACCAAAAATACCAACAAGTCACATAACAACATACGAACTTAGTCGAACCTTCGGAACACTCAAAACACCAAATTACCCTCGGATCAAGCCTAAGAACTTCTAAACTTCCGAATTCCGCAAACGACGGCAAAACCAACTAAATCACCTCCGAATGACCTGAAATATAGCACACACATCACAAATGACGCTACAAACCTACTCCAAATTTCGGTATTCCATTCCGACCCCGATATCAAAATTTCCACTGCTGACCGAAAATCGCCAAATTTCCAGTTTCGCCAATTCAAGCCTAGTTCTACCACGGAGCTCCAAGTCACATTCCGGACGCGCTTCCAAGTCCAAAATCACCTAACAGAGCTAACCATCAGAATTCACATCCGAGATCATTTACACATAAGTCAACATCCAGTTGACTTTTCCAACTTAAGCTTCTAAATGGGAGACTAAGTGTCTCATTCCACACCGAAACCTCTCCGGACCCGAACCAACCAACACGATACGATGAAATACAGCTGAGGAACACATAAGGAAGCAAAAATGGGGGAAATGGGGCTATAACTCAGGAAACGACCGGTCGGGTCGTTACATTCGCTTTGTCATATAGAACATGTCTGCAAAAGTTGGCACCATTCGGAGTTGATTTGATATGGTTCGGACACTCGCTTTTGATTCTAGAAGTTCTTGAAGTTTTGTTTGATTTTTATGCGTTTTGGCGTCCGATTTGTGGTTTTAGAAGTTATTTTGATGATTTGAGCGCGCGAGTGAGTTCGTGTTGTGTTTTTAGGCTTGTGTGCATATTTGGTTTGGAGCCCCGAGGGATCGGGTGAGTTTCGAATTGGGTTCTGAATGATTTTCATGAATTTTGAGTGCTGGTCGCAAATGAATTTTGGTTTCTTCGCATTTGCGATGTTCTGGTCGCAAATGCGGCCATCGCATTTGCGAATCCTGGGCGGCTGGGTAGTTTTTCGCATTTGCGAAAGCTGGTCTTTGCATTTGCGAAGTTTTTGTCGCAAATGCGACCTTAATAGAAATGCTCCAGGTTCGCAATTGCGATAAGTTTTTCGCATTTGCAAGGTTCGCATTTGCGAACCCCATGTCGCAAATGCGACATCTGCAACCTGTTAAGCGCTGAGAATTCTGAGTTTTAGCTTTATTTTTCATATATTTGAACCCTAGCTTCGAGAGAGGCAATTTTGTGAAGGGATTTTCATACCAAATCATTGGGTAAGTATGTTTAATCAATTTTCAACTATATTTCATGATTTTATATAACATTTAACATCAAATTCACGAGAAATCTAAGGAAAAATTTGGGAATTTTGTCAAAGTTTTGAAAAATGAAAATTTGGGATTTGTTAGTCGAATATGACTCGGATTTTCAAACAAAACACATATTTAGACTCGTGAGGTTATGTGTAGTCAATACCTACCCTTGGACCCGGGTTTTGACCGGGTGGGTCCGGGGTTTGACTTTTGTTGACTTTGGGAAATCTAATAAAATCACAGCTTTATTAATTGAAATTATTTTCTCTTGCATTGTGTGATGTATTCAAGTCGTTGTTGGCTAGATTGAGCCGGACGGAGGCGAATTTGTAAAGGAAAAAGGCTAGATTGAGTGTTGAGTTAGCTGAATCGAGGTAAGTGTTTGAGGGAATTTTTCCTCCTATTTGTCATTGTTTTGCTACATGCGGGGGTGATACATATATGAGGTAAAGAGCGTATATGTATGTGCCAGGGTTAATCATGCTCGGGCGGGGGGGTCGGGGGGGGGGGGGGGGGGGTAGGGGGGAGGGGGTANTTATGTTATATTTGTGTTTGTAGAATTCCGTGACATTCTGCTTAATGCCTTACTTGACTCTTAGATACTAATGACATAATATTAAATGATAGAAATCAAGACTTAGTTTGTTATAACTTGATCAAACTTGATGGAAATTTGAGAATACATTGATGTGTCTAACTCGGTCATCTCTATGCAAAATCATTACCACATTACTACGACCGATATTCTTGAGATGGTAGACTCTATACTTGTGTTGTGGGTTAGTTATGAGACACGTGGAAGTATTTGAATAATACGGTTCTTGAGGGTTGTTAAACCATTGTTGACTTGGAAAGTTGTGATTTGGAATTTGTTTGGAATATTCGTTTGAACACTCTCCTCGATGTTATTTATACTTCCTGCTTTGCCATTTTATTGCTATTCATATGCTTGGTAAGGAAGAGTGTAAAGCACGAAGGGTGATGCCGTGCCATTTTATATTCATTATCATGTGAGGAAGAGTGTAAAGCACGAAGGGTGATGCCGCGCCATTTCATTTATATTGTTATGATTGCGTGTTATCGTGAGGTCATGGAACGATGGGTGTTTCCGTGAAGGCGAGGATAAGGGACATGCATTATGTTTGATATCAGTTTTTCGTGTATACGTTCATGTCTTTACCTTGAACTGTCATTGTCATAATTACAGACCTAATGTGACTTGTTGCTATTGTTCTGTCATTGGTCTCTATTTCAATTGTTGTTGTGTTGCTCATACCCTCTACTTGCTTAACTTGCAAATACCATGCCTATTTCCTGCTTTTATAATTATACTCATGTTGTATCTATTCTGTAGCATTTAGTATAAGCCTTCCACCATGTTAGCCATTCATGCCCTTACTTGTCAACTTGTAAAGATCATGTATTTCCGCCTTATTTGTTATAGTTGTACTTAGGCCTCCAATATGCCAGTTAATTGAAGTTGATATTCCTTGTTTTCCAATTGTTGTTATTATTTACGTGCTTTCCGTTTAGTCTTTTACGGTTGCCCACTTGTGTATCTTTTTCCATTGTTGTTTCTTGCGTATTTCCTACTTTATAATTCCTGTTATCGATATTTCTGTCATCTAGTCGGTTGTGTTACTCGTATATTTGGGAGGATGAGTTGAACGCACGAAGGGTGTTGCCGTGCTAATCGATTTGTCACAAATTTTTATATCCGTGTCCCGAGGTCTTAAAAAACTCCTTTTGTTCCACCTCGATTTGCGTGCGCAGACCGGGCGTATATCTAGAAAGCTCTTATGTGAAAAATTTAATAAAATGACTTCGGTCAACATTTTGGGTAAACGGACCCGGACACATGATTTGACGGTCCCAAAGGGTCCGTAGAAAAATATGGGACTTAGGCGTATGCCTAGAATCGAATTCCGAGGTCCCTAGCCCGGGAAATGAATTTTGAAAGAAATTGTTTAACTGAAAATATAAGAGTTTATAGAAATTTAAAGATGTTTGAATTTGATGGTATTGGGCCCATATTTTGGTTCTGGAGCCCGGTACAAGTTTGTTATGGTATTTAAGTTGTGCCTGTAAAATTTGGTAAGAAACGAAATTCATATGACGTGAATCGGACCCTCGGTTGTGAAATGGAAACTTTAACAGTTCTTGAAATTTTCATTGATTTTGATGCCAAATTCGTTGTTTAAGATATTATTTTGGCGATTTGATCGCACGAACAAGTCCGTATGATATTTTTAGAGTTGTGTGCATGTTTGTTTTGGAGCCCCGAGGGCTCGAGTGAGTTTCGGATAGGCTTCGGGGTGTTCTTGACTTAGAAAAATGTGGTATAGTTGCTGTATCTGGTGTCTGTTGCACTATGCTTCGCGATCGCGTAGTCACTCTCGTGATCGCGAAGGGGAAACTGGGCTGGGGAGGATTTTTGTCACGACCCAAAATCCACTAAGGGTCGTGATGGCGCCGGACACCGCTGTCAGGCAAGCCAACCAAAATACTCAATTAAATTCTCGTTTTAATAATTTTTGAAAACTACGAGTTTCCTTTATTTTTAATAGAAAAAGGTAAACATTTCAAATTAAATATAAATGTTAAGAAGTTAATACAAGATACCCCATAATCATCCCAGAACCCGGTGTCACAAGTGCATGAGCATTTACTAGGGAATGAAATAAAATACAGTAACTGTTCGGAATACATAGTGGATAGAGATGAAAATACAGTACAATATTCTAAAGGAGACTCTGCTGGCTGCGGGTCATCTCGATAAATGCAGCTCATCTAAGTCCCCGTATCAACCATGCCGCTATTCCACTAAGCCACTAGCCACACATGAACCTGTGCAACAAAAATGCACAACAAGTGTAGTATGAGTACGAAAACAACGTGTACCCAGTAAGTATCCCGTCTAATCTCGAAGAAGTAGAGACGAGAGGTCGAATTCGCCACTTACTAGTGGTCCAATAATAATATACCAATAATATAGTAAATCGTAGATTTTCTTAAAGATGACTGTAACTCAATAGCATGAAGCAGGCAAGCAATTATTTCATTAATAGGAGATTTCCAAATTCATTTTTCATCATTTATACATTTATCTCAAGTCAGTAGAGCAAATATCAACATCTATAAATCCCAAGGGAAGCAATACAAGCATGCGCAAATCATGCCGAGGACGTACGACCCGATCCAACAATATTTGAACTGTGCACTGCCAGAGGGTCGAATGGCACGAACCATAGATGCATCTATTACCCCGCTCGTGAATCATACATGCGACGCGGTCAATATATAAATAAACAATCACCCTGCCCGCGAATCATACATGCGACGCAGGTACATAGAAATACATATTCAAACAGTCAATCAAGACCTTATCAAGGAAACAATTATTCAAGGAGGTGTAAAATTTCCCTTTTCATAAGTCATGAAACTGAAGTTTAACTCTTTTAGAAGATCATTTGTCACTTCGATATGATTTAAGCAATTTAAACTATCAATAAGGTTGCATTTATTACAAGTAAGCATGATTTTGGGTCCTAGACTACTCGAACATAAGCATAATAGTAGCTACGCACGGACTCTCGTCACCTCGTACGTACGTAGCCCCTCCACAATTAGCAGCACATATTCAATTTATTCACCTATGGGGACAATTCCCTCTTACAAGGTTAGAAAGGAGACTCACCTCGCTCCGAAGATTCATAACCGGCTTCCAAGCCCTTCCGACGACTCAAATTGATGCATAACGCCCCAAAACTATCCCCGAAAAAACGGGCAAACCAATGAAAATATACTCTTATACTTATAGTGATTTAATTTATATAAATTCCTAACTCCGCTCGGAAAGTTGACAAAATTACCCTCGGGTCCACGTGCCCGGATTTCGAAATTATTCGAAGATAAAGGTTACCTATAACTTTATGAATTCAAATATATAATTCTCTTTCAATTTCATGCCCAAATTCGCGGTTAAAATCCAAAATACACATTCTAGGTCTTTTTTCAAAAATCCCAAATTTCTACTAATTTCCTTGACCAAATCCACATACGAACCTTGTATTTAGCTTGTAATGAGTAGGAACAACTTACCTTGACATAGATGACGAAAATCCTCACTTGAAGCTCTCCAAAAATCGACCCCCATGAAAAATTTGAGATAAAAATGAGCCGAAACCCGTTTTAAAACACTTCACTGCCCAGGCGACCCTTCTATGCGATCGCATTCCTCCGACCGCGATCGCATAAGCCAAATCCCAGCGGCCTCCAAAATGCACTATGCGATCGCACACTCATCCCCGCGATCGCATAAGCCAAAAATCCAGCAGCCCCTAAAATGCACCATGCGATCGCACTTCTCTCCATGTGATCGCATAGAGTAAAAATCTGCTGCACTAACACCAGAAAACCAGCAATCACCCTCAAGGCTAAAAATCCCCGTTGAGCATCCGAAACACACCCGAGGCCCCCGGGACCTCAACCAAACCTAAAAACCAGTCCTAATACCTCATTCAAACTTAGTCGAGCCTTGAAATCACATCAAATAACATCGAAATCACGAATCACAACTCGATTCAAGCTTAATGAACTTAGAAATTCCAAACTTCTACATTCGATGCCGAAACCTATCAAATCACGTCCGATTGACCTCAAATTTTGCACACAAGTCACATTCAACATTATGGACCTACCACAACTTCCGAAATCGGAATCCGACCTCGATATCAAAATTTTCACTTCCGGTTGGACTTCTTAAAAACTTCAAATTTCTATCTTTAGCCAAATGACTCCAAAATGACCCACGGACCTCCGAATTCACTTCCAATCGCGCTTCCAATACCAGAATCACCATACAGAGCTATTCCCAGACTCGAAATCCTAAACAGACATTGATAACACTGAAATGCACTTCAACCCAATCTTATGAAATTCTTCCAAAAATTCTAACTTCCATAATAGGTGCCGAAACGTTCCCGGGTCTTCCAAAACCCGATCCGGGCATACGCTCAAGTCCGAAATCATCATACGAACCTGCTGGAACCTTCGAATCCCGATTCTGAGGTCGTTTACTCAAAAATCCAATCTTAGTTAATTCTTTCAACTTAAAGTTTCCGAAATGAGAATTCTCTTTCCAAATCAACTCCGAACTTTCCGAAATTTAATTCCGACCATGCGTACAAGTCATAATACCTGAAGTGAAGCTGCTCATGGCCTCAAACTGCTGAACGACGCGCTAGAGCTCAAACTGACCGGTCGGGTCGTTACAATTTTACCCAACGCGAATGCGAGACCAAGGTCGCGAACGCGGAGCGTTCGGGGAACTGCTCTACGCGAACGCGACCGGTCAACCGAGAACGCGTAGCTTTAGGATGGGCTGGTCAGGGAACCTAGGGAAACCTACGCGAACGCGTCCCCTATATCGCGAACGCGAAGGCAGGGCTGGGCCAAACCTTCGCGAACGCGTAGCCTTTCCCGCGATCGCGTAAGTTCTCAGTAGGCAGCTCTTCGCGAACAGGACAGTGCTCACGCGAACGCGATGAACACTGTCGCCCAGCACTTAAAACAGTAGCAGAACGGGAATTTAGCCCACAACTTCATATTTTCAAAACTAGAGAGCATTGAGGCGATTTTCAAGAGGCAAGTTCTTCCCCAAAGTATTGGTATATGATTCTAAACCTTTTTCTTTCAATTTCCCTTTGCATTTCATCAATCTTCATCCAAAAATCTAGGGGTTTTATGGTAGAAGTTGGGAATTTGGGTAGACTTAGGGATTTTTGAATAATTGGAATTTAGACCTCGTTTTGGGGTCGGATTTCGAAACTAATTGCATATTCGGGCTCGTGGGTGAATGGATAATCGGGTTTTGGTCCGAACCTCGAGTTTTGACCAAGCGGGTCCGAGGTCGATTTTTGACTTTTTGGGAAAATGATAAAAAACCTATAAGCATTGGAGTTGAATTCTTTAGCATTTATTGATGTTGTTAAATTAATTTGGGTTAGATACAAGTGAATTGGAAGTGGAATCAAAAGGGAAAAACGGTATTTGAGCTTGAGTTTGGCCGTGGAATTCGAGGTAAGTGTTTGGTCTAACCTTAGCTTGAGGGAATAGGTGTTGTGTCTTATTTTCTATGTGTTAGTGTCGAGTACGACGTATAGGTGACGTGACGAGTATCTATACGTTGGTGTCAAGCATGCCGGTGAGTATTGTATTAAGATTGTTGTGATTTTTATTATGTATTGTAATTGTTGAAATTGATGATTAGCACTGTGGTACAAGGTTTATGATAAATTCTTGGTAGTTGACTATTATCGAATCTTGGTTCTAGCTGAGGTGTATTTGTGAAGTAATTGTTGAAGCTAGTTTGGTTATAGCTGATTCCCTTGCCGGGATGATATTGTTCCTGTTGTTGACTCCCTTGCCGGGACAATATTGTTTCTATTGATGTTTCTATTGTGGATTCCCTTGCCGGGATGTTATCATTGTATTTGTTTGGGTGAGGAAGAGTGTAAAGCACGAAGGGTGATGCCGTGCCATATTAATGAAATTAAAAGCACGAAGGGTGATGTCCTTGTGAGCACGTGATTTTTGCTCTATATGAATTACTCCCATAGTTTCAAAACAAAATAATTTCTTTTATTTATTTGCAATTTTTTTTGGATTTTTGTGGCATTTTCTGTTGATTGTTTGCATTTGTGTGCGCATGTTTATTTTATTTTAATTAATGGAAAAATACAAAAATGTGTTGCATGTGCATTTAGGAGTTAATTTTGCATTTTAAGAATTATTCAATTTAGTTGCTTTATAAAAAGAGAAAATCACACAAAAATAGTTTACTTTCACACTTTAATTTTAGTTTGGAATTTTGGCATTCCTCTTTAATTTGGCTTTAATTAGGTGTAATAAGTGTTAGATGTAGTAGTTAATTTAACTTGATAGGATAATTTGATTAGTGATTAATTTAGGTTTGTTTTTATTTTATTTCAATTTAGTAAAATCTGAAAATAAAAGAAAAAAGAAAAGAAAAGAAACAATGAAGAGAAATTAGGTCTTATTAATAAGTAGTAATACCTTGGGTCCGATCTTAAACCCTAAACTAGCCCAACCTACACCACCTCCCACGCCCAAACCGGAATTCCACGCCAAAAC
>NC_031995.1:113579887-113604604 GCF_001879085.1 Nicotiana attenuata | reverse complement strand
CACAAAAACACGGACTGAGCCCAATCTCTAACACCCCAGCCGCACTGTTCTTCTTCTCACACGAACCAAGCTTCAATTTCACGTCCAAATCCAACGTGAATGAGCCTCAAATCCCTCCTCACGCGTTCCTCCTTCTATCCTCATCACCATTTCTAACGATTTCTGACACCAAAGATTCTCCTTCCCTTCACTCGCTCGATTTGGAGATAAGGCACGCGATTGGAAGGTCCTAGAGGCGGATTCGTTGGATGAGTGTGAGGCATTAGATTGAGTTCATTCAATCTGAGCCCTACATTCATCAAGGGATTCGTTTTCATATAAGGGCCAATTTCGATTTTGAGAGCGGAGGGGGGGGGGGGGCTCTGGAAAAGAAATTTGGAGAGAAAGGTTGAAAGGTTTCTTAAAAAACTCCTAGTTTTCTGATTCAATTTTCTTTTTCGGGAGGAGTTCTTTCAAAGGTTCAGAAAAACACATAGATTTTAATTTTTGACTTTGGTTTTTGAGTGCAAAAAGAGATAGAAATGAGCTGAGGTCATTTGACTGGTGGAGAGATTTAAGTTCATCGACTTCGATTTTCTACTGTTGTCTTCCTGATCTACTGCTGAATCTTGCTAGGATTTTTTTTTGGAATCCGAAGGTGTATTCGCTGCTTCTTCTGTAATTGTTATAAAAGAAGTTTGAAAGTTCAGGTTCAATCTCCTTCTCTTTTGCATTTCTATTTTTATTTAAGTGTTCTCGAATTGTAGATTCTGTCCAAAATGGTTTGTTTTGTTCTGTGATCGAACTTCATGAAGGAGTCGAGTTTGGGTTCATCATTTAATCCTGATTCGTAGTTGAAACGATTTTTGGTGCATTATTCTCGCTGATGAGTCTCTTCTCGATGGTGTGATGTATTTGAGTATGTTCAGTTAGTAGAAGTTGATTTTGAGTGGTCGTTTTCTATGCTTATATGGTTTAACTGTTATCATGATGTCGAGTTTTCGTTTGAGTCCAGATCTCGTCGATTTCAAATAGCTGTTACAGTTTGGTTAGTCTGTCAGTGTGAAACTGCTCTTGCCTGTTGAAACTTGGAAGATGAATCATAGGTCTGCTTGGTTTTGAACATGACAGTGTGAGTATAAAACGTTGCATTTGAGCTGGTATTAGTTTCTGTCTAAATAGGCTCTCACGAGAAGAATGCTAGAGTCCTCTGTTCATTAGTTCATTAGTGGAGATATGCTAAAGTTTATCTTGTTTGCTTAATGGGTACAATGGGTTCATCCTTCTTCTGTTTACTCCGTACCACTGCATGAGGCGTGTCCGAGTGGATAGTTCTGTGTCAATTGTGCCATTTTTGAGTTATTTTGTGAAAAAACTGGCGTGGTTGTGTTATTTTGGTTTAAAGGGATGAATCAGTTTTTCTTTTGTGGAAGGTTTTCATTGTCTATTTCCGAGTTGATAGATAGGAACTGAAGATACGTGCTTGTTTGGGAGTTTCTTCTGCTGTAAGAATCTAAAAAAAAACCACCTTCATCACATGTTGGGAGTGAGTTAATGGTTGGCTCTGTTAGTCAATTCCAATACAGCATGGTGTGCCAACTGGTTTTCAGAAACTCAAAGATGTGGATTTCAAAAATAAGCATCATTACTGTTATGATCTCTTGTTTTATTAAAGTGACTTGAAGCATGTTTAGTCTGCATTTGAGTTGAATCATTTCATTTGTTGAAACTTCAAGGATGGGATTCCATTCCCCTGATTAAATGGTCTTTGTTCTAACTGATGGGCTCTGGTGCATTTTGGACCAGCCTGCCATCTGAAGTTGTTGCATTTTCCTCCAATAGTTGTAAGTCTGAAGTCAAGATAAGTCTTAAGGGGACCATTTTGATTTAAATTGATGTGTACACGGTTTGAATGGAAACTTTCAAGAGCCTTTTCAATCTGGCATTCCAAAGGGCATAACAGAGTTCTTCAGGTTGCCTATATTAATCACGCTATGTCCGCCATATGCATCAGAAATGAAGTCGTAGGCATATTTGAATCCCTTTTAAGTTCGAGATGTTAGTTGAGCGTGCATCCTTTTCCTGGTAAAGCCTAAGTATTAGTGAGGTAATTTGTGAGTAAGTTAACTTTCGGCGAGTATTTATGGTCTGAATATCATCGTCTCTGCCAAGTTTTCGCTATTGCTGGACATGAAATTTTCTGTGTATCGCGCATGATTATCTGATTCCTGGGTTACTTTCTTTGGTGTCAATCATTTGAAGTGGAAATGTTAGCCATGGTGGTTTGCTTTAATTGTTTTCTCAAGCCAAAGCCTAATCTTTTGTCTTAGTGTTCTTTTTGTGAACTTAATTTTGAGTTGGCTGCTTTAGTTTTCTAGTCCTTCTGTTATGCTTGGCTATAGTGTCATGTGATATTAGGTCTCGTATTACATGAGCTTGACTTTTCATTTGCTTCGTCTGATCATGAGAAATAGGCAATTTGACTTGTTACAACATACATGTGTTCGACCAATGTCCTTCTTTGATCGGCAGTCAGTTGGTCATCTTTACCTTGTGGTATGCTTTAGCAAATAGCCCCGAACTAAAAATGAGCAAATTATGGACATCCGTAGTTTGCTTTAAGTTGAATGCGAATTTTTGAAATAAGTTAAGGCGTGCCATGCCAAACAAAAGTGACAATTGCATGGCCCTCGTTTAATTAATTTTGTTTTATCCTTAGAATTTGGGGTGTGCCATTTAGCGAAATTTCTATGGCCCCCGCAAAGTTAAGCACGCGTAGTTGCTTTTAGGCGCGTTATTTAATAATCTACTTTCCTAAATTCGGGTGCACATTTGTGTGACCCAAATCCAAATCTCAACGTTAGATAAAATGTGTTATGGGCTACGGGTGCATTATGTGACGTGGCCCGAATATATTTTAAATAGCGTTGCAATATTTCTTAAAATAATAATAAAAGCGGTTTACGGTTAAAAAGCACATAAGCTAAAACATGTTCTAAAATCAGATAAATCCAAGTATAACAGTTGAGCGACCGTGCTAGAACCACGGAACCCGGGAATGCCTAACACCTTCTCCCGGGTTAACAGAATTCCTTACTCGGATTTTTGGTTTGCGGACTGTTAACAGAGTCATAATTTCCTCGGTTCGGGATTCAACCGGTGACTTGGGACACCATTAATCTCCCAAGTGGCGACTCTGAATTTTAATAATAAATCCCGTTCCGATTGTCCTTTAAGTGGAAAAACTCCTTTTATTATACCCTTCACGGGGTGTAGTAGTGAAAAAGGAGGTGTGACAGCTCTGGCGACTCTGCTGGGGAAAGAACCCAGAACTTTGGTTCAGGGTTCAGAATTCGAGCTTAGAATAATTGTTATAGTTGGCTTTATCTAATTTTCCTACATGTTTCATGCTAAGTGTGCAAAATGTTGCTTTTTGCCGATTTGATATTATTTGAATTGTATATATAGAGTTGTTACGAAACCCTTCTCTTCTCATCTCCGGGGATGTGCTCACTGGTGGAGACTCCATATTCTGTTAGTGTCATACCTTACAATAAGAAAGAGGCCGGACAAGTTACTAAGCCGGATGGCCTTTTGGTCCCGGTACGTAGCCCCCTCCTCGACTCGAGTTGTCCGCTCGGGTACACAGTCTAGAACATGTACCCAGGTTTTGAACCTAGAATAACTTGACCTCATGCCGGATCCCTAGTAGGAACGCTTATTTGCATCACGTGCATATGACTTAGGGGACTCAACACAGGGGTTGGGTCCGTCTAGTACAGGTGTACCCGGAATAATGGACCATCCTGATGCATCCTACTTGTGCATTTATCTGTTTTGGACTCGCATGCTGACCGGCTTTGAATATCTGGGAAAAATTGAACACCAAAAGAGAAAAAGAGAAAATAGCAGTGTGGAGAGTTAATTACCTATATTAGAAAAACCAATGTCCAAGTAGTGCCGAAATGCTACCGGCTTTTTGAGAAAATGAAAGGAAAAAAAGAAGAAAAATATTTTTTTAGTTTGTTTTGTTTGCCAATGGAAAAGAAAAACAAAAAAGAGTTTTATTTTCAAATTAGTGTGTTTTATTTGCCACTGAAAAAGAAAACATAAAAAATAGTCTTGCTTTCAGAAATAGTGTATTTGCCAACAAAAACAAAAAGAGTTTTGTTTTCAAAAAATAGTTAGTTTTATTTGCCCGAACTACGCCAGTTTGATTTCCACAGGGTGTGAGATACGTAGGCAACCCTCATCGGGTCCAACCTCCCCTTTTCAAAAATAGCCAAAAATGCCAAATTTTTTAATTTTGTCATGAATAAGTCGGGTGCCGCCATTCTTGTTTAAAATAAGCCGAATGTCCCCAAAAAGGGCGCCGGAAGGCTGTTTTTGCAAGAACAGCCACCCTGAGTCATTTTTAAACGGTTAGCGGGCACAACCTTAAAATCTTCTTTACGAAGTACTGAAAGGCCGTAGCTGCAAGACCGGCTGTTTGTTTTAAATTGGAAATTTGAACAAAAAAAATGTCATTTTTCCTTTTAGGTCAAAATAAGTGATTAAATCACCTTAATAAATGTGCATGATGAGCACGATTCAAAAAGAACCTTTTTCAATCATGCATAAAATCCCTTTGGAGTTGCGTCTGTGGTGGAACGACCTAGGAGGAGAAGGGCAAGATGAAGTCAAAAAATATTTGAAAGGGCTTACCGGTTTGTTGGAGATTGTGCCTCGGGGAGACATTATCAGAGCATTGGTCACATGCTGGGACCCAGCACACAACGTGTTCTATTTTTCGGAATTTGAACTTGCCTCGACCTTAGAAGAAATAGCTGGCTACATCGGAAATGATGAGGTTCCTTTAAGACATAAGTACTTGGTTGCCCCGAGAACTGTAGCTGTGCACAGATTCATGACTCACTGAAGATAAGCAGGACGGTCCACAACGCAGATTTGGCGAACAGCTTTTGTACTCCACACTTCATATATCACAGATATGGCCACATAGGAGGCTTCAACAACCCGGAAAACAAGATATGCAGCAAGGGAAACCGCAAAAAATGGGAAGAACATAGGCGTTTTGCTTTTATGGTGGTCTTTTTGGGGCTTTTGGTATTCCCGAGGAAAGATGGGAACATTGACATAAAAATAGCCGGGGTCGTTAGCACTCTACTCACTCAAGTCAAAAGCACTCTTGCGCCCATGATATTAGCCGAAATCTTCCGCGCTCTTACAGCCTGCAAAGCTGGGGGAGACTTCTTCGAGGGGTGCAATCTATTATTACAAATGTGGATGACCGAACACCTGTGCCATCGACCTCAGTTCCTGAGTTATGGATCCACAAAGAAAACATGTATAGAGGAGTTTTACACAAGGATTAAGGGGGTCAGCTTGCCCGAGGATTCACGGGCTGGACATCATACTTTCGGTCCCTCACTGCTAGTCAAATAGGGTGGACATTTGGATGGTTGCCTGTTGATGAAATCATATATATGCCAGCGACTGGGCCGCACTTCCTTTTGATGGGTCTTAAAAGCATTCAGCCTTATGCTCCGTACCGGGTTTTATGGAAACTCGGGAGATGCCAGATAGTGCCGAGAGACGACAATCTCAGCATCCAAGTGATTGAGATTGGTCCTGATGGACAGTTTCCTGAAGCAAAGGTTCGCCAGGTTTGGAGCTAATGTCAATACTTGGCGGCAAATACCTGTGTGCGGGATCGATCTAAAGGAGAAGTGTCACCTGAGTACCATGCCTGGTATAGAAGGGAAGTTGCATTTGGGAGGCCGGCTAAAAGACCTCACCTCCAGGATTTTGCTGAATCATCGCAAGAACAGTGGGCTTGGTTAGCTAAAGAAAATGAATACAGGGCCTACATAGGAGCATTGGAAAAACAGGTCCAAGACCTCCAGTTTGAAAACAGCGTGCAAGCCGCGGCTGATGAGGGTGAGAGAAAGAAATTGGCCAAAGAGAATGAAGCCTTACGAGCCCAAATCCAAAAGATGAAGCTAGCGGCCGAAAATCCTGTCAGGAGTGCCAAAGATGCGAAGCTTATAGAAAATCTAAGGCAAAAAGTGAATGACTACAGTTTTGATCTCAACAAAGCAGAAAGGGAATTAGCTGGGGTTCGAAAACAATTGGCTAAAAACGCAGAAGAACGGGCCCGCATGGTTAAGCAGTTGAAAGAAGAATACGATGATGAGGTCACGGGATTGAAGAAAAAGGTCATTGCCACAGAGAACAGAATGATCAAACAGGCAAAAGAATTCAAAGTTGAAAGAGAGCACTGCTACACGGCATTGGCACAATTAGAAATGGACTTGCAACAACTCCAGGAACAAAACCAGGTAGCCGAGCAAACTTTGGAGGCTAGGGCCCAACAGATAGGGCGGTTGCTTCAAGAAAAAGGCAGAATCAGAGAGAGAATCTTAACCGTTGCTCACTCCATTACTAGGAAATGCCAAGTGTGCGAAAACATGACTCGTACCACCTTCTTTGCATCGGTGATGATATTTGTGAAGCAGATAATGAGTGACCTGGACAGACTTCAAGGGGAACTTGCATATAGGCCCGCGGCGAGACCGAACGATGTCCCGCGGGCACCAGGAGCTTTAATGTATTCATGATTGTCCTTTGAGTCTGTATTTCCTTTTCTACTAGAGTTGGTCATTTGAGTCTGTATTTCCTTTTCTACTAGAGTCTGTAGTTTCTTTTCCTGTTAAAAGTCAGTCAGTTGATTAAGTCTGTATTTTCGTTTAAAGTAGAATAGGGATGGTGGAGTCTGTAGTTCTTTTCTGCATTAGAGTCTGTTAGTTGTTTAATCTGTCAGTTTTGAGTCTTTGTAATAGACGTATTTGCTATCAATAAAATTGAAATTCCCAAAAAATATTTTGCTTCTACTTTACATTTATTCTTCACGAACTACGCTCGGTCTGATTCATGCGGGGTCATGATACGTAGGCAATCTACATAGGATTCGACCGTAACCAAATAAAAATAGAAAAAAGAGAGAAAATGCAAAAAGAGGGAGCGGCAAGAAACAATGGAAAAACAAAAAGGAAGTGGCACATAGAAATGAGGAAAAGCCGGGATGACGCATGCAACCAAGCAAAGGCATAATAGAAATGGTTAACTGCTTAGGTGCATTCATTCCCCAATGTGCGGTTATCTATCTGTTAATGCTCTAACCGCTAACAAAGTTGTTGTTGATGAGTCCAGGCAAGTGGTTAAGTTGACTGGCATTCTGGCAACCCATCCCTACAACACCCGCTCTAAGGATAAGTCAAACATGGTCAACCAGGAATTAGAAGCAAGCATTGTCGACCCGTCTAGGGAGGAGGAAGTAGTGGACGTTAATGCAATGAAGGAGGAGATGTATAAACTGAAGCAACAAATGGCCGAGATGTACCAGGCCTCGTCAAAGGGACATCCACCACCAGCCTATCCTGCTAACCCCGCCTACCTCCCACCACTAGCTCAGCCTCAAGATCCTCCCACAGTGAACTCATCTCCGGCTTTCCCTACTTACCAGCAGTACTACGGAACCACATTCTCAAACACCACCACCTCCACCACCCAAACAAATTCCATGCCCTCCACCGCCAACTACTTCTGTGTTTGTGGCTCCTCCACCTGTCGCATTACACAGGTCTTTTAGCGAACCTTTGTTCCAAACCCATGATAACCAGTATTACCCGCCCGAAGCCACTTTCAAACCACCAGAACCATGCTCTTACACTCCCCGTCTTGATCTCTCAGCTGAAGAAGAAAAGCCTCCCAAAAACCCTGAGCAAGAGGAAATGATACGGAAGGTTAAGAGCTTAGAGCAGTCATTCAGAAATATGCAGGGTCTCGGAGGTCAAGTGAGTGTGGCCTACAAAGACCTGTGCCTGTTTCCCGATGTCCAGTTGCCAACAGGATTCAAGTTACCCAAGTTTGACTTATATGATGGACATGGTGATCCGGTGGCCCACTTAAGGGGTTTCTGCAGCAAAATGAGAGGAGCTGGGGGAAGGGATGAGTTATTGATGGATTACTTCAGTCAAAGTCTAAGTGGAGCAGCCTTGGAGTGGTACACACGACAGGATCATGCTCGATGGTACACTTGGGACGATTTGGCCCAAGCATTTGCATGTCATTTTCAGTATAATCTCGAAATTGTCCCGGGCCGTCTGTCACTGACTAAAATTGAGAAGAAGCCCGGAGAAAGCTTTAGAGAATACGGTTTCCGATGGAGAGAGCAGGCGGCAAGAGTCGATCCTCCAATGAAAGAGAGCGAGATGGTTGATTATTTCCTACAGGCTTTGGAGCCCACCTACTATGGTCACTTGGTGTCAGCAGTGGGAAAAACTTTCAACGAGGTCGTGAAAATGGGAAGTATGGTGGAAGAGGGTCTTAAGTCTAACAAGATTATGAGCTATTCAGCAATCAAGGCAACTACCCAGGCCATTCAGAGCGACACTGGAGGGGTATTGGGAAAGAAAAAAGAAAGAAGATGTTACAGTAGTGGAATCGAGAGCTTGGTCCAGGGGTCCATCACCATATTATCACCAACCTCGCCCTCATCCCCAAACCTACCCACACACCCCATATGGCCCACCGCAACACTACTACCCACCTCCTGTCCCCAATTTCTCTGTCCACCATGCCCAAACATACCCCCAACCTCCTACCCATGCGCAATGGCGCGCACCCACCCCACAAAATACTTACCCAGCTCAAAGCACCTACCCACCCCAAGAACCAACAGAAACCCCACTGGAACCGGTTTTCGACCTAACCCTGCATTTAAGAATGATAGGCTGCAAAAGAAGAAGACTTTCACTCCATTGGGTGAATCTTACACTAGCTTATACCACAGATTGAGACAGTTGGGCATGTTGAGTCCGATTGAATCCAAATTGCCAAACCCTCCCCCAAGGAATCTGGACCACTCTGTAAGTTGCGAGTATTGCTCAGGTGCTCCGGGACATGACACAGAAAAATGCTGGCATTTGAAAACGGCCATCCAGGAGCTCATTGACACCCGCCGAATTGAAGTGCAAGCCCCAGAGACGCCTAACATCACTCAGAATCCATTGCCAACCCATCACGAGACCCATATGATTGAGCTAGTACAAAAGGGAGAGCATAAGAAGCCTTCACAAACCGTAATGATGATCAGGGCTAGTGAGGATAGATCAAATGAGAAACTAACAAGGGGGAGAGCATCGATCAAGGTAGAAGAGACAGTTAGCAAACCAGTTGTGGTGGTAAAGAAGGAGCTTTTGAGCAGTGTTGCAGTAAAACAAGAACCAGCTAAAGTGGTAGTGTCGGGGGCAGCTGTCAAGCCCGCTGTGATTGTAAAAGGGGCTCGCACAGAGCCGGTTATCATCAAGCCAGTGACTCAGTTACCAGTAATCAGTGAAAAGGTCGTCCCATGGAATTACGGCCGAGTGACAGTGACGTATAAGGGGAAGGAAGTTAAGGAAGAAGTGTGTGAAACCCATGGGCTGACTCGCTCAGGAAGATGCTTTGCTCCTGACGAGCTGAGAAAAGCTAAAATCACCAAAGATAATCCAGTACCAGTAAAGAAAGCCGTAACTGAAGAAGAGGCAGAAGAATTCTTGAAGAAGATGAAAGCACAAGATTATTCCATTGTAGAACAATTGAGAAAAACCCCGGCACAGATCTCATTGCTATCATTATTGATCCACTCGGATGAGCACCTCCAGGCATTGATGAAAATTTTGAATGAAGCCCATGTTCCGGATAAGATTTATGTGAACCATCTAGAGAAAATAGCAAACAAGATTTTCGAGGTCAACGGGGTTACATTTTCTGATGATGAGCTGCCTTTGGAAGGCACTGAGCATAATAGAGCGCTCTACCTCACGGTGAAATGTGAAGACTCTGTGGTCACCCGGGTGCTGGTTGACAACGGGTCCAGTGCAAACATCTGCCCTCTCTCCACCCTGGAAAAGTTAAAGGTGGACAGTGAGAGAATCCACAAGAATAGTATTTGCGTGCGAGGATTTGATGGAGGAGGAAAGGACACAGTTGGGGATATAGTGTTGGAACTGACGATAGGTCCGGTTGAATTTACTATGGAGTTCCAGGTGCTCGACGTAGCTGTTTCTTACAATCTTCTGTTAGGCCGACCCTGGATCTATGCAGCAAAAGCAGTACCATCGACCCTGCACCAGATGGTCAAATTTGAGTGGGACAGGCAAGAGATTGTGGTGCATGGGGAAGATAGTTCGTGTGCTCTGGGAAGTGCCATTGTGCCTTTCATAGAAGCTGAGGATGACAAAGGTCCATGGGTTTATCAAGTCTTAGACACAGTATCAGTTGAAAAGATCCCGGAAGGAGAGTGTATTCCTGTGCCGAGGGTAGCTACTGCATCCGTCATGGTGGCTTCGGAAATGATAAAGAACGGATTCGTGCCTGGAAAAGGCTTGGGTGCTTCTTTGCAAGGCATCGTACAACCAGTATCTCTCCCTAGAAACCTGGATACTTTTGGTTTAGGCTTCAAGCCCAGTGCTGCAGATATAAGGCGAGCTAAAAAGATGAAAAAGAGAGTAGACCCTTCCAAAACCTATTCCCCACCTTTTCCGTTCCTTTGTCAGGCCTAGTACTAAGAAGCGCCTAGCAATGGCAATGCCTAATTCTATGGTTGAACCCGACAAGGAGCTGATTGAGAGGTTTGAGAAGTTGTTTGATGAGGTGAATGTGTTGGAGGCCGGAGAAGGTCCAAGCAAGGCAGATGTTCAGTTCGTGGGGCCCCAGGCAAAGCTTAACAATTGGGAAGCAACTCCCCTTCCTACCCGGAGGGAGTCTTGGTAGTTAGTTTTGATTTCCTTTCAATTTAATCTGGATTATTTCCAAGGTTGTAGTTCGGATGCTATGTTCCGTCCGTTTGGATGAGTTAAACCTTGTTATCTTAAATGTTAATGAAATGCAATTTTCCTCCTTTTTCATTCCTGATAGTTTTCATTTTGTCTTTCTTTCCTTCTTGTACAGTCCCTTTTACGCTGGTTTCAGTGATGTGTCATGCATAAGGAGTCTTCGGCCCAGTCTTAAATGCCAATCTAACTCCGAAATAATAATACAAGAAATTGAGTGTGATGACGAAATAGAATATGATGATGAGGAAGCTTTTGAGAAAATCAGTAAAGAATTAAGCCATTTTGAAGAAAAACNCAGGAGCCCACTTGGAGAACAAGGGAATACTTTTCAAGTTTCAGCAGTCAGGCGCCCACCTGGAGAACAAGGGAAGTACAATTTAAATTTTAGCTTTTAATTTTCAATATTTGATAACATGATGTGCCCAGCCACCAAACTGGGACAGAAAATTTTCTTTGTTTGTTTTGTTGCAGTCAGGCGCCCACCTGGAGAACAAGGGAATACTTTTCAAGCTTCAACAGTCAGGTGCCCACCTGGAGAACAAGGGAAGTGCAATTCAATTTTAGCTTTTAAGTTTTAATATTTGATAACATGCTGTACCCAGTTACCAAACTGGGGCAGAAATTTTCTTTGTTTATTTGTTGCAGTCAGGAGCCCACCTGGAGAACAAGGGAATACTTTTCAAGCTTCAGCAATCAGGCTCCCACCTGGAGAACAAGGGAAGTACAATTCAAATTTTAGCTTTTAATTTTTAATATTTGATAACATGTTGTACCCAGTCACCAAACTGGGGCAGAAAATTTTCTTTGTTTGTTTATTTTGTTGCAGTCAGGAGCCCACCTGGAGAACAAGGGAATACTTTTCAAGCTTCAGCAATCAGGCACCCACCTGGAGAACAAGGGAAGTACAATTCAAATTTTAGCTTTTAATTTTTAATATTTGATAACATGTTGTACCCAGTCACCAAACTGGGGCAGAAAATTTTCTTTGTTTGTTTATTTTGTTGCAGTCAGGAGCCCACCTGGAGAACAAGGGAATACTTTTCAAGCTTCAGCAATCAGGAGCCCGCCTGGAGAATAGAGGCGCATATTTCAAACTTCAGCAGTCCATCATCACTCGGAGGAAGGGCGAAACATCTCCAATCACAATGCAAGGCAACAACGTAAGAATTCCAGTGGAAGAATACAAGTTCAAGGCAACACACAGAGCAAGTTAGAAGACGTAGATAGTACCCTTTTGTAATTCATAGATCATAGCTTAGGCTAGCTTCTTTTTATTTTAACATGGTGTAATAAGGAGGTCAGCGAGCAGTAGCAACAGCAACAACAGTAAAATCACAGTCCCTGGTAGTCCCAGCTACCAGACCTTCCTGAACTACACTGACCTGATTCCTTTTTAGCCAAGGATATGTAGGCAACCTCAGAAGCAGGGTGCGGTCAAAACAGTAGCCCAGCACTTAAAACAGTAGCAAAACGGGAATTTAGCCCACAACTTCATATTTTCAAAACTAGAGAGCATTGAGGCGATTTTCAAGAGGCAAGTTCTTCCCCAAAGTATTGGTATATGATTCTAAACCTTTTTCTTTCAATTTCCCTTTGCATTTTATCAATCTTCATCCAAAAATCTAGGGGTTTTATGGTAGAAGTTGGGAATTTGGGTAGACTTAGGGCTTTTTGAATAATTGGAATTTAGACCTCGTTTTGGGGTCGGATTTCGAAACTAATTGCATATTCGGGCTCGTGGGTGAATGGGTGATCGGGTTTTGGTCCGAACCTCGAGTTTTGACCAAGCGGGCCCGGGGTCGATTTTTGACTTTTTGGGGAAAATGATAAAAAACCTATAAGCATTTGAGTTGAATTCTTTAGCATTTATTGATGTTGTTAAATTAATTTGGGTTAGATACAAGTTAATTGGAAGTAGAATCAAAAGGGAAAAACGGTATTTGAGCTTGAGTTTGGCCGTGGAATTCGAGGTAAGTGTTTGGTCTAACCTTAGCTTGAGGGAATAGGTGTTGTGTCTTATTTTCTATGTGTTAGTGTCGAGTACGACGTATAGGTGACGTGACGAGTATCTATACGTTGGTGTCAAGCATGCCGGTGAGTATTGTATTAAGATTGTTGTGATTTTTATTATGTATTGTAATTGTTGAAATTGATGATTAGCACTGTGGTACAAGGTTTATGATAAATTCTTGGTAGTTGACTATTATCGAATCTTGGTTCTAGCTGAGGTGTATTTGTGAAGTAATTATTGAAGCTAGTTTGGTTATAGCTGATTCCCTTGCCGGGATGATATTTTTCCTGTTGTTGACTCCCTTGCTGGGACAGTATTGTTTCTATTGATGTTTCTATTGTGGATTCCCTTGCCGGGATGTTATCATTGTATTTGTTTGGGTGAGGAAGAGTGAAAAGCACGAAGGGTGATGCCGTGCGTGAGATTGTGAGTGAGTCTTAATGCACGAAGGGTGATGCCGTGCCGATATTGTAAGTGTTAATGCATGAAGGGTGATGCCGTGCCATATTAATAAAATTAAAAGCACGAAGGGTGATGTCGTTGTGAGCACGTAATTTTTGCCCTATATGAATTACTCCCATAGTTTCAAAACAAAATAATTTCTTTTATTTATTTGCAATTTCTTTTGGATTTTTGTGGCATTTTCTGTTGATTGTTTGCATTTGTATGCGCATGTTTATTTTATTTTAATTAATGGAAAAATACAAAAATGTGTTGCATGTGCATTTAGGAGTTAATTTTGCATTTTAAGAATTATTCAATTTAGTTGCTTTATAAAAAGAGAAAATCACACAAAAATAGTTTACTTTCACACTTTAATTTTAGTTTGGAATTTTGGCATTCCTCTTTAATTTGGCTTTAATTAGGTGTAATAAGTGTTAGATGTAGTAGTTAATTTAACTTGATAGGATAATTTGATTAGTGATTAATTTAGGTTTGTTTTTATTTTATTTCAATTTAGTAAAATCTGAAAATAAAAAGAAAAAAGAAAAAGAAAAAGAAAAGGACATGAAGAGAAATTGGTCTTATTAATAAGGAGTAATCCTTTGGGCCATCTTAAACCCAATGCCCAACTCACCACCTCCCAGCCCAGACGGATTCCAGCCCAAAATCTACCCCATCGCCGACTCATTTCCATGACCCGACCCGTTCCCCCAAATAATCGATTAAACACAAAACACGGATGAGCCCTAATCTCTAACACCCCAGCCGCACTGTTCTTCTTCTCACACGAACCAAGCTTCAATTTCAGTCCAAATCCAAGTGAATGAGCCTCAAATCCCTCCTCACGCGTTCCTCCTTCTATCCTCATCACCATTTCTAACGATTTCTGACACCAAAGATTCTCCTTCCCTTCACTCGCTCGATTTGGAGATAAGGCACGCGATTGGAAGGTCCTAGAGGCGGATTCGTTAGATGAGTGTGAGGCATTAGATTGAGTTCATTCAATCTGAGCCCTACATTCATCAAGGGATTCATTTTTATATAAGGGCCAATTCCGATTTTGAGGGGGGGGGGGGGGGGAGGGACGGGGACTCTGGAAAAGAAATTTGGAGAGAAAGGTTGAAAGTTTTCTTAAAAAACTCCTAGTTTTCTGATTCAATTTTCTTTTTCGGGAGGAGTTCTTTCAAAGGTTCAGAAAAACACATAGATTTTAATTTTTGACTTTGGTTTTTGAGTGCAAAAAGATAGAAATGAGCTGAGGTCATTCGACTGGTGGAGAGATTTAAGTTCATCGACTTCGATTTTCTACTGTTGTCTTGCTGTCTACTGCTGAATCTCGCTAGGATTTTTTTTGGAATCCGAAGGTGTATTCGCTGCTTCTTCTGTAATTGTTATAAAAGAAGTTTGAAAGTTCAGGTTCAATCTCCTTCTCTTTTGCATTTCTGTTTTTATTTAAGTGTTCTCGAATTGTAGATTCTGTCCAAAATGGTTTGTTTTGTTCTGTGATCGAACTTCATGAAGAAATCGAGTTTGGGTTCATCATTTAATCCTGATTCGTAGTCAAAACGATTTTTGGTGCATTATTCTCGCTAATGAGTCTCTTCTCGATGGTGTGATGTATTTGAGTATGTTCAGTTAGTAGAAGTTGATTTTGAGTGGTCGTTTTCTATGCTTATATGGTTTAACTGTTATCATGATGTCGAGTTTTCGTTTGAGTCCAGATCTCGTCGACTCCAATACAGCATGGTGTGCCAACTGATTTTCAGAAACTCAAAGATGTGGATTTCAAAAATATGCATCATTACTGTTATGATCTCTTATTTTATTAAAGTGACTTGAAGCATGTTTAGTCTGCATTTGAGTTGAATCATTTCATTTGTTGAAACTTCAAGGATGGGAATCCATTCCCCTGATTAAATGGTCTTTGTTCTAACTGATGGGCTGTGGTGCATTTTTGACCAGCCTGCCATATGAAGTTGTTGCATTTTCCTCCAATAGTTGTAAGTCTGAAGTCAAGATAACTCTTAAGGGGACCATTTTGATTTAAATTGATGTGTACACGGTTTGAATGGAAACTTTCAAGAGCCTTTTCAATCTGGCATTCCAAAGGGCATAACAGAGTTCTTTAGGTTTCCTATATTAATCACGCTATGTCCGCCATATACATCAGAAATGAAGTCGTAGGCATATTTGAATCCCTTTTAAGTTCGAGATGTTAGTTGAGCGTGCATCCTTTTCCTGGTAAAGCCTAAGTATTAGTGAGGTAATTTGTGAGTAAGTTAACTTTCGGCGAGTATTTATGGTCTGAATATCATCGTCTCTGCCAAGTTTTCGCTATTGCTGGACATGAAATTTTCTGTGTATCGCGCATGATTATCTGATTCCTGGGTTACTTTCTTTGGTGTCAATCATTTGAAGTGGAAATGTTAGCCATGGTGGTTTGCTTTAATTGTTTTCTCAAGCCAAAGCCTAATCTTTTGTCTTAGTGTTCTTTTTGTGAACTTAATTTTGAGTTGGCTGCTTTAGTTTTCTAGTCCTTCTGTTATGCTTGGCTATAGTGTCATGTGATATTAGGTCTCGTATTACATGAGCTTGACTTTTCATTTGCTTCGTCTGATCATGAGAAATAGGCAATTTGACTTGTTACAACATACATGTGTTCGACCAATGTCCTTCTTTGATCGGCAGTCAGTTGGTCATCTTTACCTTGTGGTATGCTTTAGCAAATAGCCCCGAATTAAAAATGAGCAAATTATGAACATCCGTAGTTTGCTTTAAGTTGAATGCAAATTTTTGAAATAAGTTGAGGCGTGCCATGCCAAACAAAAGTGACAATTGCATGGCCCTCGTTTAATTAATTTTGTTTTATCCTTAGAATTTGGGCTGTGTCATTTAGCGAAATTTCTATGGCCCCCGCAAAGTTAACAACGCGTAGTTGCTTTTAGGCGCATTATTTAATAATCTACTTTCCTAAATTCGGGTGCACATTTATGTGACCCAAATCCAAATCTCAACGTTAGATAAAATGTGTTATGGGCTACGAGTGCATTTATGTGATGTGGCCCGAAACATATTTTAAATAGCGTTGCAATATTTCTTAAAATAATAAAAAAAGCGGTTTACGGTCAAAAAGCACATAAGCTAAAACATGTTCTAAAATCAGATAAATCCAAGTATAACAGTTGAGCGACCGTGCTAGAACCACAGAACCCGGGAATGCCTAACACCTTCTCCCGGGTTAACAGAATTCCTTACTCGGATTTCTGATTCGTGGACTGTTAACAGAGTCATAATTTTCTCGGTTCGGGATTCAATCGGTGACTTGGGACACCATTAATCTCCCAAGTGGCGACTCTGAATTTTAATAATAAATCCCGTTCCGATTGTCCTTTAAGTGGAAAAACTCCTTTTATTATACCCTTCACGGGGTGTAGTAGTGAAAAAGGAGGTGTGACAGTCGTGCCATGATTATGAGAGAGTAAAAGCACGAAGGGTGATGCCGTGCACTTGTTATTGTGTTATTAGTTCCGTTGCCTTAAGTTTGATATTTACTTTGTCGCCTTGCTTTATATTGTTATAAGTTGATACCACTCTCAGCATGTTTCCCCTTTACCCTCTTGTTCTGTTTAATTCTTGTTATTATTGCTTCCGGTATATGATTTAATTGCACAGGTTATTTGGTTGTTGTGTCCTAGCCTCGTCACTACTTCCCCGAGGTTAGGCTCGGCACTTACCAGTACATGGGGTCGGTTGAACTGATGCTACATTCTGCACTCTTTTTGTGCAGATCCTAGTACTGGATCCTACGGACCATAGATTGAGGTTGCTGCCTTCAGTCCAGTGGAGACCCGAGGTAGTCCTGCAGGCGTTGGCTGGCCTTGGCGTCCTCTTCTACCATATTTCTATTCTATTTTTATCTATTTCTGAGACAGACTTGCATTTTTCTTGTTCAGACCACTACTTGTAGTATTCCTAGATAGTCCGTGATATTGTGACACCAGTTCTGGGTGGATTTCTATTTTTGGATTTCGTACTAGTAATATATTAAACTGTTAAATTCTATTCTTCCGCATTTTATTCCGCTGTTCATGTTATGTTATCTTGCAAATTGCTGAAAGATAAAAGTAAAAAGGTAAAATAATCAGTAACGTTGGCTTGCCTAGTGGGTTCAATGTTAGGTGCTATCACGGTCCGGACGGTGGGAAATTCGGGTCGTGACAAGATCACATGACATAACACTTCATAAAATCTCAGGAGAGATTCGGGTACCTGAAAATATGAATGAAAAGATCTCTATGTTATGTCTTTATGAAAAAAATATTGGAACCGATATAAAATGTTCGTCGACGACATCTATGATAGCGCTAAATATATATGAGGATCTTAAGTCTAGAGAAACAATTCAAGTAGAATTGGTTTCATATGAAAGACATATAGTTTTGGACCTGCAGTTCAAACACTTGAAAGTATAAAGTCAATGGTGTGTGCAATCACTTTCTCTATCTTATATGTCTTGCATGACATGAAAACTTGATGTAAATCTAAGTTCCGTTTATATGGCTTATATGACTTAACTTATATAACAATCCCTGAAGGATTTAAATTGCTTAAAGCATATAGAATTCTTGGTTGAAGTACTATATCCTAAGTGCAATTTGTGCACATATGTATCTTGCTATAACTATAAGCATGATAATGTGATAGCGATAATTTTTTACCTCTATGGAGATATTGCAAAGGCCATTCCACGGCAGTTTATGAAGATATTACATCTCTATCAAGGATGATGATTTCAAGGTGCAACATATTCATTCAAGTTAATATGGTTGATTTGTTTATCAAATCTCTACCAACGATCTTTTGAAGAAGGTGCGCAAGATTGGAATACGAAGGCTCAAGGTTGTGAATTGATGCTCTCATCAGGGGAGTTAATACGCGTTGTACTCTTTTTCCTTACAAGGTTTTGTCCCACTGGGTTTTTCTTGCAAGGTTTTAAATGAGACAACCAAAAGGCGTATTGTTAGATATGTGTACTCTTTTTCCTTTTCTAGATTTTTTTCCCACTAGGTTTTATTTTAGCTAAGGTTTTAACGAGGCACATTATCTGTTGAATAGACATTCAAGGGGGCGAGTGTTATAAATAGAATTGTATTTAAGATGAATGTCTATATTCTAGAGAGATTTTAGGGTTTGAAACTTGGTGGCTGACTCACTTTTTCCCTACAAATAAAAGGGAGAATTACATCCCTTGTCACTTAGCCCAACAACCCATCAGAAAATGGCCCACGTTTGAAGCCCTTACCCAGTGTAGCCCAGGTTGTACATAACCTGAAAATTACTTTTCACCAGTTAGCCCACCCCTTTTTTCTTCGTTCCCCTTTTTTCTTCGTTCTTCGTTCTTCCTCTCATGTCAGCCTTTGCACCACAAAATTTCTCTACTATTGTTATTCTCCTTCAATTCTTTTCGGATTCCAATGGTTAACTAAGGATTTGAAAAATAAAAGTCACCATTACAGGTGGTTCGAAGATTCGATTTCAGAAATTGAGTTTTCCGATTTGTTAGTTGTTTGGAATTGGTGTTGTCCTAATTGATTGGAATCATCAAGATGAGTTCAAAACTTAAATTTCAAGTGATTTGGAGTAGATTTAGGTTGTATTTGAGTTAAATTTCAGAGGATGCCAAAGGAAGAAGAAGAACACGTGAAGCTCCATTGATAGAATTCATTTGTATAATAATGTATAATATTATATAAATAGTGTATAATAGTGTATAAACACCACTTATAACTATTATATACAAGGTTGATACATTATTTACAGGTATTTGGTGAATTTCTCGCATTTTCTTCTTCTTCTTCTTCTTCTTCTTCTTCTTCTTCTTCTTCTTCTTCTCATTCTTCTTATACACCTATATACATAGTATATCAAGAATATTTTCACTATGTGATTATGCATCTTTATACACTTTTATACAACTATATACATAATGTACCTCTTTGTATAAAATTGTATAACATTGTATAAAAGTGTATAAGCATCTCTGACGAAATTTTTGTACGATTTTCACTTGCAATTCTTGTATAAAACTAGTCCAAATCTCCAACAAATAACTTCAAATTTTGTATACAACCTACTTAGACTATTTCCAATAAGTTCAAACAATACCCACTCCAAATTTCTCACAAAATCATAATCGAAATTTAACAAGTTTAGCATTAAAGGAGATGAGATTTTAGGTTTCTCACGTCTATTTTTGCATTTTCCAGTTGTGATAGGTATGTATAAACCTGAAGATATACAAAATAAAAAATAAAAAAACAATTCAGAGAAGTATTGGTTATGGAAGAAGGCACGAATGATTGTTGACTGAATGGGGAACTGATTTTTGTTTTCAGTTTTGTTTGCATATGATTCTTTTTTATTAATTAAATTAAATATTTATGGGTGAAAAATGAGGAGAGAGCTACAATAGGGGTAGGAATGAATAAATGAGGTTGTTATAATTAGAGGGAATGGGAAAAGAAAAGTTCTTATTGATATTTGGCTACACATTTGCAAACTTGTAACTGGGCTAAAATAGTGCAAGGTCAAATTATGGAGTGCATTATTCTGTAATTTTGTCTAAATAAAAGGGTTCTATTGCATTGTAATTCATTCTAAATCAATAAGAATTCTCTCTATTTCTTTGAAATATTCTTCTTTTATTGTTTTATAACACTACCAAATTATTTTAAATACTTTTTGATCCTCTTTTATTTTCTAGAGCCATCAAAATATTTAATTTGCCTTCCTTCTGGAGTTGAGTAGGTTTTTTCATTATGACGTTGAAATTGATTTGAAAGGTAATACCAAAATGGTACATACCAAAACTAATATGATTAGAATTTTGTTTTCTTGGGTACGTAATAGTTATTTCACATTCTAAATCATTAGTCAATCAGATAGAGAAAAAGTGAAAACAAAAAATTGGTTATCATGTTAAAAGAAGGGTTATCGATTTTATGGCACATACAAATGTTATTTTAATTATACGACACTCATTTTAAGAAAAACAATAAGTACGACGTAAAAATCAAGGTGAAAATAAGTTAATGCTGTGAGTTTTGCAACAACAACAAAAAAAAAAAAAAAAAAAAAAAAGAAAAAAAAAAATGAAATTTCCCCAACAAAAATCAAGTTTTTCGACGCAAAATCAAATTTAATCGACCCCATGCGAATACCGAACACCGGATGAAAAACCAAAAGAACTCTTATTTCCCCACCCCCACCATAACCCCCTTAGAATCAACGTCAACCTCACAATCTTCCAAAAATCCATTGTATTTATTCCCCTTAGATTTTAGAGGCCTGTCTTTTTCCTTCTCTTTATAGGTACAATTTTTCTAAGATTTGAAATAAACCACACAATTTTAGAATGAAATCTCAACATAAAGACACGTACAATTGTCATTTGCCATACAAAAGAATGCCCATTTTGTGTTTGTGGTCAATGACGTGGTAACTATCACCCCACCAATTACAATCCTTTGCTTTATTTCCCACACATAAAATAACATTATTCCCCAACACAAGAATAGATTCTCTCTTTAGCTTAGCTCCAATTCTTGATTTTATGGAATAGCAAAGAAAAAAAAAACAAAAAAGAAAAACTATCATTTCTCCCTTCAACAATATTTCTTCGCAGCAACAACAACAACAACAACAAATCAACGATACATTTTCAATGACTAATCAACGCGAAAATTTATCCTTTTTGATACTATCCAAGAGTAGTACTCCTAACCCTAACGATGTCAAGATCGAGTCACAAAGGCAGAGTTTAGGAAAGAAAAACAAGGTGAAGAGTGAAGAAAACCACGAGTCAAAATCAACTTTTGACGAAGGGGATAAATTCAACGATGCAGAAGCCACGCAGGACAAACGATCAGTAGTCGAGGAATGTGCAAGTGGATATAACAAAGGCGAATCGTATGTGGAGGATAATGGACGTGAGAGATTGAAAAGACATCGGGTTGAAGTAGCTGGTCATGTATGGATTCCAGATATATGGGGTCAAGAGGAATTACTCAAAGATTGGATTGATTGTAGTGCTTTTGATGCTTCATTAATGAATAGTAATATAATGTCAGCTCGTACTGCTTTGGTTGAAGAAAGAAGAAGAGCCAATTCTAGTTGCAGATTAAGAATAGAAAATAGCTGTTGAAAAAGCTTCAAAAGTACTACAACCTTCTCATTTTCATAAAGATGAGTTATTTTTGGTTTTTATTTTGCTTTATTTTTTCATCTTAATAATTGTGTATTTCTACATGTTAATACCTAAAAGGAGTACATCATTGAGGACATTAATGATTCGGACACTGATATATATACTCAGAGGTAGATCCAGAATTAAACTTTATGGGTTCATCTTCTATGTTTTTTAGCGTTGAACCTATTATATTCTTAAAGTTGTGGGAGTTTATATATACTATTTTTGCAATTTTAATAAATTTTTATTCCGCTTCGAAAGTTATGAGTTCAATTGAACTCATCATTAATACACTACATATGCCCTTGCATATACTAATAAATTGCCTATTGCTTGGTAAATCTTTTAAATTCTTGAGCAGATCACTGAATATAATATGTCAATTGATACTGATGTTCTTGAACTGAGAGTCTATCGAAAACGATATTTCTACCTCATATGAGGTAGAGGTAAGGTTTTCGTACACCCTATCCTCTTCAGATCCAACTTGTGGAATAACACCGAATATGTTGTTGTCGATATTATTGATACTTGTATTAGATGTAATGAAGCGAGTAGGTATTTAAGTCTATTCTATCGTTTATGTCGAAGATCTCATCGTGATTAACTCGGGCTTTAGCAAGAACAACTGTAATTTAAGAGTCATATTCGTTGATAAGTTGTGAAGAGTTTAACCCAAAGCGATCTCTAATTAAGAGTGATCACATCAATGCATTAAGTAGGTTTTGAACAATTTAACTCAAAGCAACCTCTATTAAGGGTCACATCGATGTATTAAATAGGTTGTGAATTTGACCTAAAGCGGCCTTTCATTCCCTTGTTTTGTTATGGTACGCCCCTTTTCCTGACCCACAAGCCAACAACTTGGGACCACAAAACATTTTTTGTATTTTTTATTTTTCTAAGAGGTTCTTTTGAGTATGGGTGCCACTGTATTTCAACTTCTTTTCTTTTCCTAGAATAATTTCGTTATGATATATATTTTACTAATAACTTTTGGTATGTAAATGAAGTGGAAAAGAAACATAATCCAAAAAAAAAGGAGTGGAAAAAAGGAATTTCAATATCAATCTGAATTATTGGAGGATATTATAACTGAAAAAGATAGAAAAAGGAAAGAAGCTAAGAAAAAACCAAAATAGAAATTTCAACTTCTAACACAGATCACAGAATGTGGCTGCTTTAAGTTCAACTTGTCATATTACAATATTCATAAGAAAATATCATATAGAAATAAAGACCCCACGTAGAAATATGGCCCCCGCTTAATTAAGGTTTTTCAGAAATTTTGCAGATATTTTAATTTATTTTCTAGTATAACTGTAGTAGTGATATTTCTACATATGAATTAGACTGCCTCTAAACAAAATAGAAAAATAGAAAAAGAAAAAAAAAAGTATAGCATTCAGTCTAAGGCTTCAAAAGGCTCAAAATTACTACGTACGAATTATGTTTCTACATATTCGGAGAGTATATCGGGAATAGCTTCTCTTTCTCCAAGATAGGGGTAAGATCTGTAATCTTGTAATCTATATACACACTATCCTCTCCAAATTCCACTTATGAAATTGTACAAGGTTATTGTTGTTGTTGTAATGCATCAGTCAACGGAAAGTAAAGCAAAACTAAGGTCAACAAATATAGAAGGGAGCCTTGAAGCAACAGTAATATTGTCTCCATGTGAGTCTGTTGGGCACATGCCCATGTTGTCCAGCCAAAGGCCCAATGTCCTAATCCTATTCTCATTTGGTTTCCATCCCTATTTGGAATTGGATTCGGTTTATTCCTATTTTGAGTGGGTTTTGGCTTTAAGAGAAAGCACCACTCATGATCTATAAATAGGACAACCTTGGAGAATTATTCTATGCTCATTGATACAAGTCTTTGAAAGACTTAAGCACATAAGAGTGGATTAGAGAGAGCTTTCATCAAGAGAGAAGAGAGAAGAAAAGTATTTGTTTTGTTGCAGATTTTTATTCCGACCAGCCAACTTCAAATTACGTTTTCAAATTCGTTAACCGTTGGATCGGGCTGAAATTTTGACTGAGTGTTCGTAACATCTTGGTCATGTATTTCAACGGTGGAGATTGGATTTCAAGGCTCATAGCATCTGATTTCGAGCCTCGAACAGCAGCTTCATTTTTTTGGATTATACTCTTTCTTCAATTGATTAGTTGTTGCTATTGTTGCTCCGTATTTGGCCCTTGTTGTGTAGCCAATTTGGAGAACTTTTTTAACCCTCTTATTGTTATAGTGGAGTTTTTGGATCTTTGTGATCCCGTGGTTTTTACCTTCGATTTGAAAGGTTTTCCACGTTAAAATTTGGTGTTCTTTATCTTCTTTATTTTCGGGTTTGCCTCTTCTTCGACATAATAGTGGTATCAGAGCCTTGGTTATTTATCCGGGTTGTTACGGAATTGAGGCGAATATGAGCAAGATGGTATGTTTAAATGGGAGAAATTATAATGTTTGGAGAAGCAAGATGAAAGACTTGTTGTTCGTGAAGAAGATGCATCTACCTGTTTTTTCAGCTTATAAACCCGAGAGTATATCTGATGAAGATTGGGATTTCGAGCACCAACAACTATGTGGATATATACGGCAATGGGTTGAAGATAATGTTCGCAACCATATTGTGAACGAGATACATGCGAGATCATTGTGCGAAAAGCTAGAGACTCTTTATGCTTCAAAAACCGGGAACAACAAATTGTTTCTGCTAAAGCAATTGATGACCTTTAAATACAAGGAAGGCAGCCCTATCCTTGATCACATAAATGATTTTCAGGGCATCCTTGATCAACTATCTGGAATGGGAGTTAATTTTGATGATGAGATACAAGGACTTTGACTTCTTAATACTCTGTCAGACTCTTAGGAAACACTTCGTGTTTCTTTGACAAATTCAGCTCCTGGAGGTAAGGTGACCATGGAATATGCCAAGAGTGGTGTGTTGAACGAGGAAGTAAGGAGAATCTCAGGGTTCGTCCTCACAAGCAGATATCTTGGTTACAGAAGACCGGAGGAGAGATAGAACAAGAGGCTCAAGGAATAGAGGTAAAAGTAGAAGTAAAAGTCAAAAGGTCCAAAAAGTACTATAAATATTAACAATGCAAACCCACTGTGGCAAGAAAAGGACACGATCAAAAAGGGTT
>NC_031995.1:113559734-113577076 GCF_001879085.1 Nicotiana attenuata | reverse complement strand
TTTTTGGATCTTTGTGATCCCGTGGTTTTTACCTTCGATTTGAAGGGTTTTCCACGTTAAAATTTGGTGTTCTTTATCTTCTTTATTTTCGGGTTTGCCTCTTCCTCGACATAATAGTGGTATCCGAGCCTTGGTTATTTATTCGGGTTGTTACAGAATGGAGGCGAATATGAGCAAGATGGTAGATCAAGTTTATTTTGTCAGAAAATTCAGGCCAAGGGGGAGAATTGTTAGGTGTTTGCCATAATTTTCTTACCATATTTGGTTTTCCTATCTCTTGAAGGAAAAGGGCAATATAATTACCTTAACTGGGTTTTCTTTTTTGTAATAGGAAATTATAAATCTCCAATATTTGGCTAGTCCTTTTTCTTGTAGGAAAAGGTTTGGACTTCTATAAATTGAGGATCCTTCCTTCACATTTAGTAGCATTCACAATGTAGCCATAGGGGGTTTGAGAGTCTTGTTTAGGGGGAGAACTTTTATAACCCTCTTATTGTTATAGTGGAGTTTTTGGATCTTTGTGATCCCGTGGTTTTTACTTTCGATTTGAAGAGTTTTCCACGTTAAAATTTGGTGTTCTTTATCTTCTTTATTTTCGGGTTTGCCTCTTCCTCGACATAACAGTGGTATCAGAGCCAGCTTCGAGCGAGGTTCAAGACAGGTTCATCTTGGCGGGTTCAGTTCTAGCTGCAACATATTTGACGATAATTGTAATTTTTGTCTGAGAAATTTGACCGGAGTGCTACACACGTTGAGACAAACTTTGTGGCGGAGATCTGGAGATGCGACCTGTTGAAGGCTATGTGAAGAAGGTGGATCAAGTTTATTTTGTCAGAAAATTCAGGCCAAGGGGGAGAATTGTTAGGTGCTTGCCATAATTTTCTTACCATATTTGATTTTCCTATCTCTTGAAGGAAAAGGGCAATATAATTACCTTAACTTGGTTTTCTTTTTTGTAAAAGGAAATTATAAATCTCCAATATTTGGCTAGTCCTTTTTCTTGTAGGAAAAGGTTTGGACTTCAATAAATTGAGGATCCTTCCTTCACATTCAGTAGCATCCACAATGTAGCCATAAGGGGCTTGAGAGTCTTGTTTAGGGGGAGAACTTTACGGGACAAGTGTTAGTGTGTCACTTGTGTTTGCCTCTTCGTGAGGTTGTTCTCTCGATATTTTGTACTCTCTTTTTATTATAGTGGATTGCTCATCTTCGCCGTGGACGTAGGTCAGTTGACCGAACCACGTTAAAATGTTTGTGTCTCTTTTGGTAGATTTCTCTTTGTTGTATGATTTATCGTCGTTCAAGGTTTGCTTTACTAGCTTCCGCATGACACCTGACTTTTTTCGGTCCTAACAAGTGGTATCAGAGCACTTGTATAGGCCACGGGTTCGAGCAGTCGAATCAGCCACTGATACTTGTATCAGAGTAGGCTGTCTGCATCATACCCTTTAGGGTACGGCCTTTCCCCGAACCTTGCATGAATGTAGAATGCTTCGGGCATCGGACTCCCCCAATTTAAGGTCCAAACCGAGATGTTTTTTATGCATTCAGAGTATGAAAACCATCTGTAATGTGCAATACTATCATAGGGCAGAATAATCCAAGGCTCCATTTAGAATTATGGATATGAAAGTCAAGAGTCAAATGAATATTTAATTTTAATTTAACATTAGAATCCTTAGAATATGATATCTTAGAAGCCTTTTTCAATCTAAAACTTCCGAACTCAAGTCTTGAAGTCCCATCCACAATAAGATTGTGCTTTTCTAAAGAAATGTTGGATGTTAAATTAAAAAATCCAATTGGTAACCCAAAGATAACATAATCTTTGGAAAAGTAATCTTCATATAGAACCTTGTATTGTTGCGAGAAATTCAAAAATAGCCAGATTTATAAGTGGTCACTAAAAAATAATCACAATTTTAAAAGTAATCGAAATTTAGTCACTTTTCATGTAAAGATAAATCTCAAGGTAAACATTGTTCAAAATCCGGAAAATACTCCAACATAATATATTGGAATTCCAGGATAATATACTCGAACTCCAATATATCTCCAGTATAATTACTGGAGTTCCAGCATAAGTATACTGGAACTCCAGTATAATATTCTGGACTTCCAGCATAATATGCTGGAAGTTCATACACAGGTGCACCGATCTCCAGTATATTATGCTGGACAGAGGCGGAGCCAAAATTTAAAATTTATGGGTTTTAAAATTGCCGCCAAACCCATAGCTCCTTATAGTTATTAGGTTCACAATTGAATTTTACACAAATATCTTGAATTTCTGAATCCAATAATAGGGTTTAAGCAAAAGTTATTGGGTTCGTCCGAACCCGTACCTTACACACTCCCTCCGCCCCTGATGCTGGAACTTTCCGTGTTGCAGCAAAATAGTGACTATTTTTTAATGACTTTGCAAACGCTGGCTATTTTTGAATGACCAGTCCGAAAGCTGATTAGCCCGTGCTATTTTGACTGTGTTATTTTATATGATATTTGGTTATTACCTTTACTTATCTCATAAATAAATGCATAACTTGGGCGAGAATTTATGTGGATTAGAATATGGAATAATAACGCAAGTATTAGTTATACATATATTAAAAGAATGACTAAACCAATCCTCATAATAGTAAATAAAATTTTATTTTATTTAAATAAAAGTAAACAATACATTTGGAATTATAAATTACTGTAAGTTTGTAATGTATCAAACCCAATATCCAATAAGAAATAATCCTTGCTTTTTAATCTCTAGTTTACTAATAATTAATCCAAATAGCCGTACACCCAACCACTTAAACTAAAAATAGCCGGTGAAGGTATAACATATACATAATTTATGCTGGAAAAATAACAATGTATAGACGCGGTAAAAATAATAGCCAGAGAAATATATAAAATTTATATATATTTTTGTATATATATACATTATGTATGTTATATACAAAAATTATACAAATTTAATACACTTTTTTGGCTACCAGATGTAAACAGTTACTGGCGCGGGCTAAAAGTAATAATACCCCGTTTATATTTTATATATGTATAGTTTTGTATAATTAATGTATAATCTATATATATATAGTTAAAAAATTAAATAATAAATACTATTTGTACAAAAATATATCTCTGTATTTATAATATAACATTGTCATTATCAGACAAATGTTGCATAAAGTTGTATAGAGATTATCTTTTCTAATCCAATTAATCAAATACTACACTGCTTATGAAGAGATATATTATCTACTCTCGCTAACAAAAAATTGCATTATTTTATGTGGGATTTAATGTTGAAATTATTTTTCTAATCCCTCCCACCACTTTAGCCTGTTTGAATGGTTGTTATGTATTATTTCATAATGTATCTTATTGTATTATATTGTATTGTATCGTATATTTGGATAGATTGTATTGTTTGCTGTCATTGCATGATGTCATGCACCGATAAATGAAAAATAAACTTGCAATATTATAAAGAAAAGGGTATGATAAGGTAGAATTATTATACAAAAATAAAGGACAGAGGATAAAATATAATTATTTAATAAAAAGGTAGGGCAAGATGAGATAAAAAATAGAGTGATGACGCGACCATACCAAATCGATCATAACATAAAGTGACACTTTTTACATTACGTAACGACGAGTTTAGTAATACGATATAATAAATTTTAAGTAATAATCAAAATAAATATTGTATTTAAAGTAATAATATGATACAATATAATAGACAACGACCATCCAAAATAGGGGTGCCAATGGATATTTAAAAACCGGCCAAACCGTGCCGAAACGATTTTTAGGTTTCTTTTAATAAAACCGTAGGTTTTAATAAATCTATAATCGTACTGATAATTAGGGTAGGTCTTTTATTTTATAAAAATAAATCGAAAAAATACCGAACCGTACCAAATAAATTTACATGTGAAAAATATATTTATATATTAAGTTAAAAGAATAATAATGTATTAAAATTTTCCTTGGGCTATGAATTGTGAAAACGGTTACAAGCCAACAAGTAATTAAACTCAAAATCTTAATTCCCAAGCCTATAATTCTAGTCCTATTGAAACTAAATTATTTCCAGCATATTCACTAGCAGGACACAAGGTAGCAATTAGTTGCAAACTACAATGTATAGAAATGTTACTTTTTGTATAATTTAGATTTATCTTTTTGGATATTTAACCTTCTATAAACTTTATTCTTGAGTTTCAGCTTGGTTAATATCTTTTCACTCGTGTGATTTATATATTCTTTGTCTTTGTTTAGTTTCTTTTATGTTAATACTAGAGGAGGGATGTATGGGCCCAACATTGAATTACAAAAATAATTTTCTTAATATTATTTCTCTAGTTAGTTTGTAAAGATTATTTATATTAATTTAAATAATATATTTAAAGATAAAAAATATATATATATGAGTCTTTATTTAATAAAAATATTATTTTTTTCGAGTTAACCATCTGATTTTAAACATATTTTGTTGGAATTAAACATTAGCGAAAAAAATATAAAAAGGTTTCAAATATTTCTTTAGATTGCTTCTTTTTTTATTTTTTATGTTTGTTTTTCCCTCATATTCTAATTTAAAATTTACAATAAATTCTTTTAGCAAAATAATAAGTAGGCTTGTTGGTAACAGGAAGAAATTCTTGCACTAATGTTCTTGAATCAGTCAGAGATTTTATTAAACGTTTACCATTTGTCTTTCAATTTAATTTCTTGCCCCACTTGGGAGGAGAAGGGGCTGCTCCTTTTGATTTTGGGTAACCTGTGTGCGGTGACAAAACTTAACTTGGTGGGTTATAAATAAAATCTGTAATATATAGAGTGTTCCATGATATCAAAAATATAATTTTTGCCTTTTTAGACATCTCATTGACAAGTTCGGATGGAAATATTTACAGGTAAAAAGGGAAGTTGAACTTGCATAACTAATGGATTCCAAAGAACCAAATGAGTGCTCACACGCAGAAAAAATGAAGGCTGCAATGCAACTCAAATGGTGTGATAGGCAAAGCCAAATATCTGCTCATAGAAGGGAAGCGATGTTGCTATCGCGACGTATAAGAAGACAAGATCCTGCAAAACACAGCCTTCTTCAAACTCCGATTGTTGCTGTCCCAGAGTATTGGAACAAAGCAGGATTTCTGAAACAAACTGCTCTTACCATAAAAGAACCTCCTTCCCTTGCGGAAAAAAGTTATATTATAGACTAACTATAAGCTATAATTACGCATTTTAGTCGCTTACTACACTCTAATTTACTGCACTTTAATTGAGTTTGAGCTTTAATCGCTAGTGTTTTGCACTAATTGTGTGTTTTATGCCTTGTAGGAGTGATTCCGAACTATGTAGATGTTATGGAATGAATTCAAGTGATTTGGAGCTTTGAAGTCTGAGTAAAAGCCCAAGGAATTAAGCCGGGATCGTGTTCGGAGATCAATGGATGACAATTAAGAACGAACGAAGAATCGAGTAGGCATATTGCGCACCGTCTAGTAAAATGCACATAACTTTTTGCTCAGAACTCTATTTGAGCTCCACAATAAATGGTTGGAAAGCTAACTCAAAGGGCTATCACTTTCATGTTTTATGTTTTTCCAAATTCCAAACAGAACAGGGTGAAAAATGCGCGACAAGTGCGCGGCTGCGCACTGGCCGCGGATGTGAGGCAGAACATTGGGTAAAATTCGCGGCCAAATCCGCGGCCGTGGACGTCCTGACCTGGAAAAATGTCCTTTTCGCGGAGGAGAAGGTATAATTGTTTGGGCCCGACCCTACTTGGTATATATACATGGAAAACGGTATTTTGTGGACTTTTGACACGCTTTGGACCTAAGGAGGCAAGAACACACTAGGAGCAAGGCGGAGAATTCCTCTACGAGTTTTTCTCTTCCTTCTTCCTATTTCCATTATTGGTTATGAATTTTAGTATTGTAGTTTTACATACTATTATGAATAGCTAATTTATTATCTAGGGTTTTGGTGGAACCTCTTGGAGGATGAATTCTTGTTATGTTTAATATAATTTAACATTTGAATTTGTTTATTTGTTCAACTACGTGCTTATTTCAGTTGATTTAATGGTCATCGATTCACTGTGCCTATTTATTATGTGTTGTTTGAGAAAGGATACATAATTTAGGTGGTTGTTGAACAACGTCACTACTAACGTATGTGAGAAATCAATACAGCGGGTGTTGATACCCAATACGGTCAGCGATGGCGTTTTTCGTCAAAGCAAAATACTATATACATTGTATTAAAGCTAAAAATGGAGACGAAAAAAAAATCTGGCCCTCAAATCTTCTGTGGAGTCTCTGTTTCAGATTCCAAAGGCTCAATCTGTAGCCATGGCCAGATCTGTTCGCCTACTCTCTCTTCGCTTCAGATGTACTCTCTTTGCTTCAGAAAGTCCACCACCGCCATAAAAGATGGCTGATACGACGGTCGCCTTGATGGATAAGGGAGAGAGAGGATTGAGAATCTTGATGATATATATATAGAGAGAAAGAACATAATAAACATATTTCACGCGTAGGATATAAAATAAATACCCATTTTGCTATAAAATAGAAAGGGTAGCTATAAGTAATAATATTTTGAGATTATTTTAGTTTATAATAAATAGGGTATAATAGTTTGTTGTAGGAGGTAAAATTTCCTAAAAGAAATTTGGAGTTAGATGTTAGCAGTCAATAGGCTTATAGCTTAATTCTAAGACAAATGATGCAACAGACATCTGGGGTGGTGGCGCAGTTGGCTAGCGCGTAGGTCTCATAGCATATCGAGTGATCCTGAGGTCGAGAGTTCGAGCCTCTCTCACCCCAACAATCTTTTGCTTTTTGCAGCTTCTCCCATTTAAGGACCCGTCCCCGCTTCGAAAAAACCCGAAGACCATTGCCTATTTGACCCGCGTATACGAAACCCGACCTTTTCGGGTAGTTCCGCTTCCAAAACCCTACCCCTAAACAACTTCTTCTATTGAATAGACATCTGCTTCCTGGTCCTTTCGAACCAGTCAAAACCTGGAGCAAGGGATTTGAAGAACTTTATCAATGAGCTGGGACTAATAGCAATATCTGCTTTGGGACCTCAGTATACATGGTAAAATAAAGGGGATCCTAGTGATTTACATTTGAGAAGCTAGTATCAATAGACATTGAAGAAGGGATGGTTCCTGCAGATGATGTTAATAAGTTGTGTTGCATGATTTCTTTGTGTGTTCTTAAAGTTTAGGGATAATGCCGCTTTTATTATTTAATAAATATCTCTTTCCGAACAGAAACCTTCACATGGATTTAAATTTCGTAACAACATAATAGGACAATTCTTTTTCAAGGTCAATTTATGGGGAGGTAAACCAGCAGGATGTAAAATATGCAAAAAATCTTCATATTGACTTTGATCGTTTGCTTCAATAGTCTCATCAAATGCAACATATGTTTTAGGATCACCAGGAAATTGAGCTATGAGCAAATCATTTATTTCATCAACAAAGTCATTTTTGGTTGTCAGAATTACACGCGAAGTTATAGAAGATGCATCGGAAAAACATGTATGTAGATCTGGATAAGTAACTCTAAACAACAGATCTAACGATTGATTTTCAGAAATGAAAGGGATAACAAAACAATTAGGGATTTCAATTTTGTTATGGCTATTTGTTTTTTCTTGTCCATTTCCAATTCTCGTCAAATATTTACAAAAGGTAGGATCTGTCTTTGCACGCATATTTTCTGATAATCGTAATTTTTCTAGTTGATTCCAAATTTCAGAATATAATAAGCTTTGTTGAATAAAATCTTCTTTTTTTCCCGCTCCTAACAACCGGGAGAGTTTGTCTAAAATCACCACCGAAAACGACCACTTTTCCTCGAAATAGAGCATTTGTATCCATTAGATCCTTCAAGAGAATATCAAAAGTTTCTATCACTTTCTTTTTTGCCATGGATACTTCATCCCAGACAATCCGTTTTGCATCACGTATTAAAGTTGCAAGTGCGCTTTGCTTACTAATGTTGCAAGATTATTGTTCATCGATATCAATAGAAAATTTAAAGCGGGAGTGAGCAGTTCGTCCTCTTGGGAGGATCGAAGCCGCAACACCTGAACTTGCTGTTGCTAAAGCGACAAAACCTTTTGATCGTACAACAGCTAATAAAGCACAATATAGAAAAGTTTTTCCAGTTCCTCCAGGTCCGTCAACAAAAAATGCTCCTGATTTGTTAGAAAATATCCTATCAAGAATGGTGTCATACGCTTTTCGTTGTTCAATATTTAATATTCTCTCTAGAAGCAAATCTTCTTCTTTAACAATGATATTTCTTTCAAATTGACAGTCATTGGTTTCTCTGATAGCAGTTGAAGGTTTAATTTTCTCAGGAATAAGATTATATTCATTAATATCACGTCCCATCAAATGAAAAACATCATTAATATGATTTAAAGCCATAAAACGAATATCTTTAGTATTCATGTTAGGTAGAATCTTAAAATCTTCGAACATTGAATGTTCAAATTGTTTCCAAAGTTCTGCTGGATTAGCGGGATTACAGTACACCAATAATGTTGCAAATAAACGCCTTAAACTATATGGCATTTCATAATTTGTAGCTTCAGACATACATTCAACCAAGTTGTTATCACAGTGTAACAATCCTCTTTTTTCTGCAGCCTCTCTAAATGTATTATAACATTTGCCGTCAACTTTACATAAGTCCTGATATGATTTTGGTCCTCTAACGTTCATCAACAATAATCTAAGATAATATCTTTCTCCTTCTGTTGGATGACATGTTACAACACGTCCAATTACATTACGTTGTTTTCGACGTGTCCACATTTTTTCCTTAAATGACCATACAAAGTACTCAGGAAATTCTTTATATAATAATAACAGTTGCATAGCATCTTTATTTGTTCTGTTCATAACAAAGAATTCAGTTAACATTGTTTTTTGAATCATCGGATTACTCAGTATTCTATCAACATTCTCAATACTTTTAAAAGAGACAAATTGTTGTCCTTCTAAATGTAACTGAAGGTGAAAAACACTTGGAGTCATTTCACTTATTGGGAAACGAAATAATCGCCACACAGCTTCTGGAGGCGAAACCCATCTAGCAGATTGATATTCTTTTATTTCATCTATGTCTGTATCTGTATCACTACCATGTATATGAAATGTAATTTTATCGTGTCCTTTGCAAATATATTTGTAAATATATTTCACTACCTTGATATCAGAACAAACTTCAACATTCATATGACAATTATACTTGCATAGCAAAAATGGATTATATGGAACTACCCAAGAATTATCGAGAAACTCACCTCTTACTTCTACAGCTTCTCCGGTTCTTCTCCTTCTGTATATTGTATATGAATTCTTCCCTTTTGATGTTTGTTCGGCAAAATCTTTTGGATACTTGAATTTGCAGTTATTATTTTTCATGCAAATATTTGTAGGATTTAGCTTTCCACAAGGACCATGCATCATATGTTTAATAACAAGTGAATATAGATCGCGATCTTTTTTAGAATCAGGCAATTCTGCACAGACAAATTTATCATAAGATTCAAGAGTCAGTAATTTGTGTTCACCAGCAAGTATGATAAGGAAATGAGCATGTGTCTTTAAAGATTTGTCTAGCAACTCTTCCAATTTTAGAGGCTTCCCTTTCACCAAATCTTCCCTTGGCCCCCCTATAAATGTAACAGGGAGGAACTTTTTCTTTCCAATTTTAGAGGCTTCCCTTTCACCAAATCTTAAAATATCAAGGAGTCCTTGCAAGTCTTCAATTCTAAATAAATCTGGATTAAATGAGAAGAAGTCTAATCTTTGTATTTCAAGTTTTATATATACATCTACTATAAATTGTTGGAATATTTTTCCACAATGTATCACTTCATTTGTTTCGTTATCTCTTATTTGAAATTTGTAACAGTAATACTCTCGACAAGACACTGTATCTCTTTTTCGTTTTCCTTTTTGTAATGATTCGTCTTCCATATCAAGAAATCCATCAACTGAACACATGTTTGATATACTGGGCAACTGTTCATGTTCACAGTAAGCTCTATGTTTCGTCACATTATTTGTTTGAATAATTTTTTTGATTCCACAATGCCATCCATTTTCACCGAAGGGAAATAATAACGGTATTGCAACGGATCATAACATCCATAATAATAATGTACTAATCGAGCTCTATTACTGTGGGTATAAATTCGAATATGTGGTGCAAAAATGTCTGTAGAATTTTCTTCAAGCCATAATGATGCAACCTTGAGTTGAGTAAGTTATATGTCCGTTGATCTAAGGTTGAGTGACATTTAAGAGCAATATAGAAATCAGATAATTGGGGAACATTTAAGAGAGATTTTAGAAAAATAGTGTATGAATTTACTTTCAATATGTCCATCAACTTTTTCACTATTGATTCATTAATTCTTGTCGAACAAGCCATCCTATTAGCTAGTTCATTATCATGATCATAGAAGTACAACTGTAAATTCCTGGGTTTTTCATTGGATGGAATTAAATCGTCTATAAAATGGTACATTTGTCCCTGGACTCTAAATGTGTAGATACCGCAATTTCTTCTCGCTAGCTCTTTATCATACTTTACACCAAGTGAAGTAAATGCAAACATGTTGTTGTACGTTCTAATATAAGTTCGAAAGTTCTCAGATTCTTCAGTATTTCCAAAGTATAACTCTGATAATTCAGGTGGCATTTTATGAGATGTCAACCTTATTGCACCACTGTTACAGCAAAATCCTGGAGGTTCATATTCAAACCTCTTTGCACGACAGTATTGGCAGTGTGGCACGTCTTTAAGAGTAACATAGTCAGTTCGTTGCTCTTTAGCAGCCAGACACACCTTTCTGGGCCGGCTATGAACTGAATATATAAGAAGTATCATTAAAAAAACGAAGCACGAAGGCATACGTATGGTGGACATTAGTATAATATAAATTTTATGCAAACCTTTGATTGGAACAGCGTTCAAGGAAACAGGAGGCAGTTTAGATGTACTTGACGTGGACCCTTATATACAAATAGTCACAGATTATAGTAATGTACAAACAATATGCTATTCTCAAAGAAAGTATAATCTAAAGCCAGGTTTACCTGTTTCACGAATGATAGGGGGATCCAATATAGACTTTTCTTTTTCTAGATTATCCATCACTGTAGTCGTGCAAGTTTGAAGACTGGCAGCTAGTAAATAGAATAGCCAAGACGTTTAAAAGCGTACAGTGAAGCCGCAGTAGATGCAAAATAAAGTGTAAAACATCATGTGGTATTTTTGTATTTTAGTTTATAGGCACATATAAGATAAGTAAGATATCATACTCAATCTTCAAGAAAATTTAAGAAGTATCCTTGTCCTAATAGTATATAGTGTATAAACATGAGTACAACAATAAAACCTTTTTAACGAAGAGAAGGATATAGATACCTGTTTCACAAAAGATAGGGGTATGCAATATACCCTTTCCTTTTTCTAAATTATCACGCAATGTAGTCAGGCAAGCTTGATGTTTGGTACCTGGTAACACAACAACAAAGGCGTTTAAAAGCGTACAGTGAAGTTTCAGCAGGTGCTAAATAGAGTGCAATGGAGCACGTACTATTTAAGTATTTTAGCTTGTAGGCACATAAGATAAATAAGGTATTATACTAAGTTTCCAAGCAAAATACATAAGAAACATTGTATTAATAACATATGATTTCTAAATATGAATACAACAATCTAACCTTTTTCCGCAAGGGAAGGAGGTTCTCGTATGGTAAGAGTTGTTTGCTTTAGAAATCCAATTTTGTCCCAAGATGATGTTGCCTGCTCTGGGACAGCAACAATCGGACTTTCAAGAAGGCCATGCTTTGCAAAATTTTGTCTTCTTATACGTCGCGATAGCAACATCGCTTCTCTTCTACAAGCAGATATTTGGCTCTGCGTATCACGCTGTTTGAGCTGCATTGCTGCCTTCCTTGTTTCTGCGTATGAGTACTTGTTTGGTTCTTTGGAATTCATCAGTTTATGGCAGTTCAATTTTCCTTTTCACCTATAAATATTTCCAGCAGAAGTTCTCATGAGATGTTTAAAAAAGACATAAATTATATTTTTAATATCACGGAACACAATATCTATTAAATATTCTATCTAGGAGACCAAAAAAATGGCATACTGATCAGTGAGGGCTCATGTCTCAGAGACATGTCATACATCACTGGGAAATAAATTGGTTTTATATTAATTTGTATATCCTTAAATATCCTCATCATTTTTTGGCGTTTGAATACCAGAAATGCAGGGTAATTGAACTTGTCTGTTCTTTGCTTTCCTTATTGAGCGTTCCATATAGAATTGAAAACTAAAGGAGAAGGGTTATGTAGACCTCTATTTTCAGTAGCAACTAACTTCCTGTTGCCTCTGATTATAGAATGTTAAAATCTTCTCAAGATGTTAAAGACTGAAGAATTTTCTCAAGCACATAAAGAACAAAAGCTACCGACATATTTAAGTTCAAATTCTTGTCGAATGATGTTTTCTATTTCGTCTAAACTTCTCTTCAGAACTATATGACCTTCTATAAATGTATTAAATATTCTTTGGTACTTTGTACTGTGAAAAAGAGTGAAATACGACAACGTAACCATTTTATAACTTGTTTGTTGGATTTTCTTTTTTGATTGTTTACAACCTGTTTGTTAGATTTCAACTTAATTTGGTAAGTTTAGAGCTTTAATTTTTTTAAACTTTTTTTCTAGTATTTATGGCTATAACATTACTTATCAAAAGAAAGAAATTGGCTGTGGTTCCTTTTCTACATAAGTGAAATAGCAACAACTTTAAAACATCTGGCCACGTTTATACACTCACCAGCTTATCAATGTGAAGAAAAAATAAATGGCTCTATTTATATCATAATTTCATCGAAAATGAGGTGGATGTGAAGAAAAACTAAATGGCTCTATTTATATCATGATTTCATCGAAAATGAGGTGGTAACTCTACATGCAGATGTTACTTTAAGTTTCAAAAGTCTCACTCATGAAGACCAAGTGTGAAAAACAAACAATTAAAGAGGTTATCGCAAACTTAGTATCGAAATTTCTCTATCTTTTTGAGAAAAAGACACAAGGCATGGATGGTTTTAGTTCAATTCATACTCTCTAATTGAAAGCAAAGGCAGAGTTTAATATTTCGTCATAGGTTTCCCCAACCATTTTAAACAATAGTAGAAATGTAGAAAAAGGCTTAATTCATTCAAGAATTGCTTCAAACACCTAAAGAGCAAAGTCGATAGACTAATTGAACTTTCTGTGCAACAAAGCTCTAGCATGCCATCAAAGAGGAACACAAGTTGAGAAGAAGAAAACTCACAAGCAACTCCCCAACTATTTCACACTCGAGAAAGTAAACCCAAAACAATAGTAGAAATCAAAAAAAAAAATGCCTAATTCATTCAAGAATTGCCTCAAACATCTAAAGAGCAAAATCAACGGACAGATTAAACTCTCCGAGCAATAAAGCCCGAGCATGCCATAAAAATTAAATAGAGAAACATGGGCGAAGAAGAAGAGGAGGAAAACTCACAAGAAACAACGATCCAAACGGGAAAATTCACAAAAGTGCAAAGATAAGATCAGCAAAGCTTTTCTGATAATGGTGATACTGAATTTGCAATAAACTGGCTATTAACCTTTTGATACAAATAACCTGCATCTGCCAAGTATCTCAAAGAGCTGCCTGCCTGGTACCGATAAGAACAAGAAGAGTGAGAAGAGAGAAGCGAAAGAAGCCAGGTTTTGATCGATATAATCCAAGTGAAACATTAAAATTAGATGAAAAGACAAAATTATCCTTGAAGTATGAAGCAGGCATGTCGTCCAGGTGTGTGCTAAGTCCCTCTTATTAGATAGGAGAATAAGCTTGCTGTAGAATAATTGTTGGATCTATACTCTGGCCATCATTCATATTTTCTTAATTCATCACCTTTAAACAGTAAAAATATCTAAAGAGTTTGTTAAGTCCTATAAAAGTATACGTTTATATTACATTTACGTATGTTATTGCATTCTACTTATACTAGTGTCTTTTACATTACATTTAATTTAACTGAATAGTACCAATTTCGAAGAGAAATCGACATGATTGGGACGGTTTCGAAAGTCTAATTTTAATTATACATAACAGGATAACCGCAAAATTAGTATGATACAAATTTTAGAAAATAACCATCCAAACCGAACCATTGACGTTTTAATCCAAACAACTGCATAAAAATTTGAAATTAATTTGCTTCAAATGTCATGGTGCAATATATGTACTAAAGTACTTATTCAATTTAAAGTTTACTAATCATAACTTAAAGTTTACTACTGTTCGTTTCACCATCTTCTTCCAGAGCTTCACTCCAGTTCCGTAGGCACTTGTATTTCTTCTATTTTCCTTCTCCTTTTCGAGTTACTACTCTCTTTTGTAGTTCCTTTTGCCTCTTTTTCTGCCTTAAAAGCTGTACAGCACCATCCGCACACCAACTGCTTGTTATAATGCCCAGCTGATGAATTTCCAAATAAGCTTCTAAAAATTTCAGTATTTCGAATTCGTAGCCTAAGAGAATGTCTTATAGACGAGTTGGGTCAATCTTAAATCTTTGTCGCAATACAATAATTTCCAATGTAAAGGAGCTGGACAGTGTTAGTCCATTGTATTATTCAACTGGCTTGGAACCGCTACCAAGAAAGCTGAAAAGGGATGAAAGAAAACCAATGGTGACAAGTGTGAACGAGCTTAAGAGGAAAGCAAGACTGGAAAAGCAAGAGAGAAGGGTTGCACGTGAAGTTCCATTGAAGCCACCTGAAAATGGGCTATTAGTTAAAGACCTAATCCCACTTGCTCATCAGGTCTTAACTTCCAGGGGTCAGTTAATCGCATGTGTTTCGAGGATTTCGGAGGAAATTCCTATTTATTTTTGCAGGTATTATTTCATCTTCGCTCCAAAATCTTGCAATTAACTCAATTTTCCTATTGAGGCGGATCCAAAGATTTGAACTTTATGGGGTCCTATAGCAGACATCAAGTTAATATACAATAGTATTTAGATATTTTGTTGATTTCTTAATACATATACAGAGTCTGGGCAAAAGCTATTGGGTTCACGTGAACCCATAGGTTATACTGTAGATCGCCTCTGATAACTGGACCTAGGTTTTGGAACAGAAGCATGGAGAAAATGTTCTGAACTATAGCCAGGGGAGGAGGTAGAAGCTGAGTTACGAGTTCGGTCGAACCCAATAGCAAAAGCTCAAATAGTGTATTTGTGTTAAGAAGTTCAATAAATATGTACACATATTATATTTAGAACCCAGTAGAAATAATTGTTCTAGAATCAAGAACCCATAGAATTGAAGTTCTGGCTTCACCTCAGACTATAGCTGCTTAGATTATCTGGCAGAGTATATCTTTGCAAGGCATAGCCGATCTTAAGTCCCAATAAAGAGTACGATTGACGTAGCTAAGAGTGTAACACAATAGAAGCAAATGATCCTTATTGGCGATATCAACTAGTTCAGGTTAAACTAGTTATCACGGTAGGAATATTAGTGTGAGATTAAGATATTTAGTATTTAAACGAAATAGACTTGAATAAAGCATGATAGGTATAGAAGATTCATATAGCTGACTCCTACTAATTTTGGGATCGAGGCCTAGTTAATCGATTGAAGATTATCTTGCAACTCACTGTGAATTTCAACTGTTAAAATAAAGCTTATGTTGTGATCTCTGGCCATTTGTGCAGCGTATGTAGCGAAGTTCATGTTGGTCATCCACCACATAAGATCAGAACTTGTGACGTTAGCGGCAGTCAGAAGAACAAAGAGCATACATGGAAGAGAGGGGGTGTAGAGCACGTGTTGCCTGTTGTAGAATCTTTTCATCTCTATGACAGGTTAGGGCGAGCTGTTTCACATAATGAGCGACTTGAAGTTGATCGCATCCCAGCCCTTGTGGAATTGTGCATTCAGGCTGGCGTGGATTTACCTGAGTATCCAACCCGAAGAAGGAAGTTCCCCATTTACCGGGTTGCTGGAAAACTCATAGATTTTGAGAAGAGGTTTCCCAAGGATGATTTATCCGGAAAGGACTTAGAAACTTCTAAATTTAGGGAAACTATTAAGAAGCCAGATGAAGATGGAAAATATTTTAATTTGCCATACGATGACATAAAAGGTGTGTCTTTATGTTACTTTCTCAATTGTTTCTCTTCAAATTCTTTCCATTTTGCGACGTGGATTTTCCTATATTGAAAAACATTGCAAGTGATTTCCTCTCACGAGCATCAAGTATGTACAAGAACTATTGCTTATGGTATGATGAATCCTTCTAGTTTTTACTTTCCGCAACTTATTTATGCCTCCTCCAGGATTCGCAATGCGAGGAATGGAAGCTTGGGAGAGTATGCGTACTGGAGCCATACAGCTCATGCAAACGTATGCCATCCAAACATGTGGATATTGTCATGAGGTGCAAGTTGGGCCAAAAGGTCATAGGGTTAGGCAATGCCAAGCATTCAAGCACCAGATGAGGGATGGACAACATGCTTGGCAAGAGGCAACAATAGATGATCTTCTCGCCACGGTTTACGTTTGGCATGTCCGAAACCCACATGCTGGTGACCTTTTGACAGATTCTTTAAAGAGGTATTACGGAAAATTACCTGCGGTTGTTGAACTGTTTAGTCAAGCTGGAGCACAGGTTGGAGATGATTACTATTGCATGATGAGGGAAGATGTTGCTGTTCCTGGATTTGATGAAGAAAAGTTGGTTGTATAAAGCTACAAGATACTGGCCTACACATTAGTAGATTATTGGAAGCTCTGGCACGGATGCTCGTACCTTTGGTAAAAGTTAATAGGCATTTAGGGTCCTCAAGATGAAGAGGAAACAGCTCTAGATTAATGCTGGCACATATTTACTCTTGATTTGACACTTTGTAGAGTTGTTCATTTATCTATTAGATTACTGCCAAAGGTGAGATGAGAAAAAACCCAGAGAGGACTTGGTGGTTTCTTAATGTTTTAAGCTTCAGCTGTGATGTGAATGCTGCATCGTTAGCTATGGAAGAGTAGTACAGTTATTTCCGTGACTTTCAAAGGCAGAGGATGTTTTGTTGGTTTGATGGCTGCTGCTGAGGATAAAACCAAGACTAAGGCGGATTCTGCATTCAACTTCACACAATATATATATATATATATATATATATATATATATATATATATATATATATATATATATATATATATA
>NC_031995.1:113525455-113559714 GCF_001879085.1 Nicotiana attenuata | reverse complement strand
TATATATATATACTAACAAGGTGTCAGATTATATCATGTCATACTTGGTTTATTCTCTCCCATTTCAAGTTATGTGGTGTAGTTTGAGGGTGAAATTCAAAAATAGCCAGATTTACAAGTGGTAATTCAAAAATAGTCATAGTTTCAAAAGTAATCGAAATTTAGTCACTTTTCATGTAAAGACAAATCTGAACGAAAACACTGTTCAAAATCCGGAAAATATTCCGGCATAACATACTGGAGTTCCAGTATAATATGCTGGAAGTTCTTACACAGGTGCTCCAATCTCCAGTATATTTTGCTGGAACTTTCCGTATGTTGGAGTTCCAGCATAATATGCTGGAAATTCATACACACACAAGTGCATCAATCTCCAGTATATTATGCTGAAATTTTTCGTGTTGCGGTAAATAATGACTATTTTTCAATGATTTTGGAGAAGCTGGCTATTTTTCAATTACCGGTCTGTAAACTAGCTAGCCCGTGTTATTTTCACGTAGTTTGACTAGGCATGAAGTTTAAGTAAGAAAAAATGCTTCTGAACTTGTCATCTTAAACATACCCATGAAGTTTTTGTGGCTATAAAAGATATCATTAAGGGTAAAATAAAAAGTTTAAAGTTAAATTATTTCTGAATGTAGAAATGTGTTTTCTTTTTAAACCGATTAATAAGAAAATAGTTTCACATATATGTAACAGATGGAGTACTACTCCTTTGAGCAGAATCAAAGTGATTAACTGTGTTTTTTCATTCGATAGGCATAATCAAATAAATAGATGATCATATTTTCTGGAAAAAGGTATTTCAGAAACCATTGTATCCAACATTCCCTTATTTACAGATGTCACTCCTTTAGGTAGATATATGCCTAAATGGCTAGTCCCTTAGAGGGTGATCTTCTGCAACTAAACTCAAGATGAGGAAACATCATAATTAATCAATCAACCAGCCACGAAAAAGTATCAAACAATTACAACATTGTATGAAGGCAGAAACTTCAAATAGCCGTTTTTAATCCAATATAAGTAAGCTTTAGATCTTCGAGGCAAAGCTGAGGCCCTCCTTTGCCAATTGATCCAAGCTGCTAACGAGGGGCTGAACTTTAGAAACTTTGGCAATTGCCTTATTCTCTTCAGGAGTCCCACTCTCTAGGAATACACCAACAACCTTTCCGTCCTGGATCCAGTATTGTCCGAACTTGTGAGTTGCAGAGTTGGGATCAGCATCACCAAAGAGCACTGTTTCGCCCACGTTATCACCATAGAATTGCCAAGACAAATCGAAGGCACGGGAGTAGAAGTATGGAAGGTAGTCATATTCATCAATAGACTTCCCTTGCTCACTGGCAAAAATTGCCTGCACGGGCAACAGAGTAACATTTAACATTTTTCACTTCACCATGAAAAAAAGTGAAGTTCAGGAATTGTAACTACATTTGACTGAGTTGTTCTAAGAAGTTATAGAGTGGAAGCAAAAGACGGGGAAAAGATCTGCTGAACTCAAAATACTTGGACAACATGTTCCTTGAAAATGACGACCTGTGTGAGTGTAATCTTAACATTGTACTGTCACATATTTGTACTCATGCTATAGCAAATATACACAGAGCTGGGACATAAACAACCAGCAGCAAGTAGAGTGGAGAGAGTTTTTCAGTATTTGAACACCCTAATCTACACGTCTAGTGTGCTTCAAATATCCATTTTATATCATGAGATCAAAGTCATAGTTGACTAGTAAAGAATAACGTATTGTAAGAAGGATGATGATATAACACTTTCACATTAACTTTGGACCACATCAGGGAGCTACATACCTTGACAGCCTGCTCAGCAGATTTGCGAGAATGATCAACATGTTCAACTCTTCTAATGTCATTGTACATTTTCAAAGGAAAAGTGGCAACATCACCCACAGCATATACATCAGGTACACTTGTTTTAAAGAATGCATCTGTCTGCAAATAGAACCTTTGGCGTAAGTATAGCAATTCTGAAAGTTCAAATGGAACATGACATAATGCATTGTAATTCTAATACAGAAAACATACATACATTTAGCTCAACAAGAACACACAGCTTTTAGTTCGACAAGAAAAATATGTTGTTTCCTTAGTTCAAGTATTTCCATTATTTAATACAATTCTCGTGTATGATTACCTAAGGAAGCATCAGAACTTTTGGAATCCATTGATGTGATACTATTTATTTTGTTCCCTTAACGAATCATCTCAGTTGCTTTGATCTACTTTTGAAGCTTATACTTAAAAATTTAATGTTTTAACCGGGAGAGTAACAAAAATAATCTGCTTTCAGAATCAAAATACGAAAAATCAGAAGTTAATAGAAGGATGAGACTGAACAGTGAGCACACACCTTAATTCCACCCTTCTCCTCTTCAACTTGCCCTTTGAATAAAGTCGTGAGTGGCCGTGCCCCGACTCCTACGACTACTATGTCAGCTTCCAGAATTCTACCATCCTTAAGTTTGACTTCCTTCACCTGCAATTTGGAAACAAGAATGCTGTGAGGTAATGCTTTGAAGCTCAACAAGATTTCTCAAAGTGGTGCAGTCTTGAGAAAAACCTCTCCATTTGGATGTGTATCAAACCCAACAGCCACTGTACCCTTGATGATATTGACTCCCTTGTTCTGATAATAACCTTCATAGAATGCAGCTATGCCCTCTGTGAAAAGCCGAGGCACTGCAAATGCATAAGGATCACTGTAAGATTAGAATCCAATTAATCAGGATATTATATTCTCCATAACTAGCATGAAACAGTTTAATGTTTCATGTTATGCATGCAGTGGGGGGACTAGAAACAATTTACTTACTGCACCATGGTTCTGGGTAAACCATACTGACTTCAATGTTGTTCAGTCTCATTACAGCACTAAGCTCAAGTCCAATGTACCCTCCCCCAACAATTACAGCCTTCCCATTTTTCTTAGCTTTTATTGCTTCCACAAGCTTATCAGCATCATCAATTTCTCTCAAGTAGAAGATGTTTTTGGAATCAGCACCTTGCACACCAAAATCTGACAACTTGAGAACCTGAACAGACAGAGAACGAGAAGTTCATATAATGGCCGGCGACAAAAAGTAATAACACTGAACAAACCAAATTCCATGAGACTCACAGTTGATCCAGTTGCAATAACAAGAGTTTGATACTTAAAAGATTCCCCAGCTGCACTAACGAGAGTCTTTGAAGCAAGATCTGCTTTCACTATTTCAGTACTCAGGATCAATGATATGCCTGCAAGATGAGACCATATGATGCATAAGAGATGTAAATGCGTCTTCAACCAGATGTACAACTGTTATGCAAAATTTGACATAAGTCCTGCATGGCCATATGTCTGCAAATAATGCATAAACACAAGGAAATTATTACCTTTCTCTGCATACCATTCAGGAAGAAGTCTTTCTCCCCCACTTCCAACGCACACATGAAACCCTGGGAGTCTTGCAGCTCCTGGTAGAAAAATGGATAATAAGGTGTCAGGAAAAAGGTTTTTCTGATAAAGAGGTCAACTACCAAAAAAAATAGTAAGCCAGCAGCTTTTTGACATAGAATTTTATGCCAAACTACATGAGATAACATCTGTATAATATATCATGCTCAATTTGACTTCCCATTTTTTCTTTTTCTTTGCTTGTCGGGGAAGCAGTGAAGCAGTGATTAGTTTACAAGAAATATGTGAGCGAAACGCATTAAGTGCTCTTGTGTGTGTGTGTAAAGACTTTTAATACTGAAAAAACCTAACATGCAGTTTCTGTATCCCATCTAAAACAACCGCTATTCAAGTTTTACCATAGACAGAGATCAATTCACTGTCCAAGTTAAAAGAAGACTTGCCTTCGGGGAAAAGGTATGCCTTGCTAAGTGCAGGACGTTCATAAGGAGCCACCTGACAAAGAAAAAAATATTTTAGTCAATCAGATCAAAGCTAACACTATTTTCCTGAAAAAAGGAAAGATGGTTAGATACAAAGTTTAAGCAGGCTGAGCAGGAAGGAATGGTCGTAACAGTAGATAAGTTGCAACAAAATCCATCCAAGAGACACATAGAGAGAGAGGCATAGCCTAGCGCACTGGGATAACAGAGGTGGGATCAGGAACTCCAAAAGCAAGGATGGTAGAAGTTTACAAGCAAATGGTAGAGGATAAGGAGCTTTTTCTTTCCTAGTTGACAAACATATATCAAAGGGACTTTGACAATCTTATTGTTGCTATGAAATCATGAATGAATGCTTTTTGACAATTTACAAGCATATAAGCTGATGAAAAATTAGCTTCCAACATCAATATAATAGAATATAGAGATTCTTATAGACAAAACTAATTGGAATATCAAGGTAAATCTAGAGACAAAATAACCTTTGATCCTAAAACCTACTCTTAAGGTTCAAGCTAAAAGCAAAAGAATGCACCCTTCTCCAAATTGAAGTCCACAGAAGCAGCAGCATAACTAAGATTTACAATTGAATTAGTGAAAGCAAGAAAGCAGTTCGAAATACTTACCGCCTCTTTGGAGATAATAGCCAGTTCCCCTGGCTTAACTCCCTGTTTTGCAAATTCTCTAGCCGCGTACCCCTGCAAATGCAACCACAATTATTGAATTCATTATGACCATGCATTCTAAAATCTTAATTAATAACAACAAGATTTGTTCCTACAAGAGTTCAGAACAAAACTAGATTTTTTTTGAGGAGGTGGTTACAATCCTGTATTTCAGCTAGTTCCTAGTAAAACATTTTTCCACCAAATTAGTGAAGGAGATAAGCTTACCTATTAACAAAACTCTAGCTCTCACACAGGAGAATCTAACAATTGACTAACGAAAATAAAAACACACCCATACACACACCGAGTCTCCGTACTCAAAGCCTCTAACTCCATTTTGAAGCAAATTAACTATAGAAGCATATATCAAAACATTGAAAGGTGATAAACTTACCTACAACAACTTTCTCGCTTTCAGACTCCATAATCTAACATCCGATTATTAAGATAGAACTGAATAACTACAATATACGTATTTATGTATGTGTAAAACTGTGCGCCATGTCTATCTGTGTGTATGTGTGGTGTATATGTGTACAGATGCAGAAACCAAAGGTCACTTCACTATGCTAACTTTCAGATCTACTGCAAACTAATATACAGAATCATATCAAAAACCTCATCATTATCAAAAAAAACAATCCAAAAACTAGAATTCTAATTCCGAACTCAAATTCAAACAACGTGTAAATTCATAATTAAGCCAAGCTAAATTGAGTAATTAACAAAAGGATAAATCATCGATTGAAAGATTACTTACAGCAGCAACGCCGCCGCCGACGATCACGTACTTGAACGACTTCTCTGCCATTGATGAATTTTCAGTGAAAGTTGTTGAGCTTTTTGTGAAGATGATAATCAGTGTAAAATGAATGTGGACTTATATTTATAATGGATACAGTAGCTTTGGGCTGATGGTGATTTGTGATTGGCTAAGGTACAAATCAATCGTCGGCCTACACGTGGCGCATCGGCTGCCGTCCAATTTGCTGACTGTGCCGTCGCCACGACAATTGCAGAGAAGAATGAAGATCAAGTCAAATTTGGAAATGTGATTTTCTTTTCTACATAGATCAATCCTTTTTTTAAAAAAAATGTAAAATTTTTATCACACTATTAGCATTATTTTATTTCTTGGGAGAAATATAGTCTAAAAAATAACAACGATAACATATATATATTTTTATATTAATGTATAATATAAATATTTTATATATAATTAGTATATACTTTTTCTATATTTGACTAGTGGATATAATTATTTTTAGCTAACTGGTCAAATGTATAACTATTCACCCAAGAAAAAACTATCTAAAATTTGGTATTCTTGAGATATTATTATAGTACAAAATATATTCAAAATAAATATCTTCCATAATGTGAGAGACATGAACCATTGTTAATTTACTTCTAGATGTTGTCAAGAGTATAAAGATACCGCGAAGAATTAATAATTTATTTTAAACTTTCACATGACATAAAATAAATGCTTTATTTAGTTGCAAAGTAGAAATAAATAAAAGTTATCTCCAAGTTATGAAATCAAATTTGATCAATGTGTATTTATTTATTTATTCAATTCAATGGGGTTTGACATTTGTCTTTAAAATTAGGAAAGTGGCAAACATTGACGTCATTGGTGAGACAAAGAATGCCTACAATAAAGGAAATGGTCAAGTGTGAAACGTATCTTGGTCAAGTATTAATCAATCAGGCAGTATTAAAACTAAAATAATAAATAAAACTTTTTTCATTTGACGAAAATGAATGAGAAACCTCGAGTCCTCTTTTGCAAAATTAAAAAATAAGAAACGCTATGATCAAGTGTGAAAGGTATCATGGCAAATTAGCTAACTACATAGCCTTCTTAAATGGCTGACCTAGAACAAGATAGGTCAAAACAAAAGTTTGACCGGGAAATTTTCATAGGAATATGTATATATAAAATAAGAAATACAAATATATTCCATATTATACAAGCATAGAAGTGGGTTTTGAGCCTTTCAACAATATAATATGGAGATCGAAGATTAGAGTATAAGGTTAGTAGGTAGTCGAGTTCGGAATACTGTATCTGTTCTGTATTTCTCATGTCAATATTATTATTATTATCATTCTCGTATTTTCTTATTCTTTGATTTCTATTACCACGTGTTATTCCCCTTGCTTCGATTTTCTTACTACTTTGTTATTTTGCTGTTGTTACTGTTCTTGTCTTCTATTCTTTTAACATGGTTTTTTCATTACTGTTTTTCTTGTTCAAACCTGCAGAGAAATGTTTTTCTTGAGCGAGGGTCTATCGAAAACAGCCTCTCTACTTTCACACAGTAGAAGTAAGATCTACGTATACATTACCCTGCTCAAACCTCATAAGTACGAATATATTGAATATACTTATGTAAATAAAACTGAATGGGATTATGGCACTTCACTTGTTCAAAGTGGCTTGCTAATTTTGTCGAAGTGTTAAATAGTCTAGTTAAACTAATAGGAGGTGTTAAAATTTGAGTAGAATTAATACTAAAATAATAATTTAATCCAGCCGAAATTTTCTTGAGTCAAGATCTCTTAATCTCGCAATCAGCAAAAAGATATTCACATGAAAAATCATCATAAATTGGCAATTGTTTTATTATCATTACCATATGTTAACTTTTAAACAAACCGCACTAATAAATCGAAGAAAACATGTAAGGAAATAAAAATAATCAAACCATGAGTTGTAGTTTGGTGTAAATCAATATGAAAAGTTTTTTTTTATGGACACTTTATTTATTAAAGGAGAAAAAGAAACTATTGAAAAACTATGAAACCCAAATTAGTACGTGTGAGCACGTAATTTTTGCCCGACTAAAATATTCCTACATAATTAACAAAAATAGGATTTTTCTAATTATTTTTAATTTTTATAGAATTTTTAAGAAATTTCTTGTTAATGGTTGTTTGCATTTAGTTACCTATTTAATATTTAAATCATAAGGAAATACCACAAAAAATGTCAAAAAATTTCATGCATTACATTTTAGGGTTTTATTTGTATTTTTAGGATTTAAGTTGTTTATTAATTGCATTATTAAACAAAATCACAAAAAGAATGATCATTTTTACATTAGTCTTGGTCTTAAATTATTAATTTCCTTTCATTAGTTTTAAATTAATTAATTGTTTAAATTTTAGAAATAGTTAATTAGGCTTAATTCTACAAATTAGATTGATTTAGGACTTAATCTAGGTTGTTAATTAATGGGCGATGTGCACAGATATCCATTAATAGCACATGTCTTTATTTTTAAGCCACTGTTTTAAATGTCTTTAGTCTTTAGCCACTGCTTTAATAAAATTTTACCTGACCTGGACGAAAATACCCTTCTGTTATAAGCTTATACCTACGCTCCTTATTAACGATCAACAGCAACATCACGTAACTAACTTCCGAAGCAGCAGTAGAGACTATGATCGTCCAAAATTGCAGTAGCTTCTCTTCCGATTTCAAACTATAGCAGCAGCAGAGACTGTGATCGTCCAAAATTGTAGTAGCTTCTCGTCCAAAAATCGACATAAAATTACAGTAAGTTATGCTTTTGTGTGTTTCTGTTGATTTTTATTTCGTTACTAGGAATTTGATTTTTTTTGCTTTTCTGGATTGATAACGTTAAGGACATCGCGCCCTGTGATTATTCTATAAATGTTTAGGACATAATGTTAAGAATTTGGTGTCCTAAATATTAAGGACATAGTGTCCTCGTTTTGCAAATTGTTTTGAAAAAGTTAAGGACACTTGGTCCTTAACTTTGATTTCCAAGTTCAAAAGTTAAGGACACTTGGTCCTGAAGTTTGAGTTCCAAGCTCAAAAGTTAAGGACACTTGGTCCTGAAGTTTGAGTTCCAAGTTCAAAAGTTAAGGACACTTGGTCCTGAAGTTTGAGTTCCAAGTACTTCAAAAGTTAAGGACACTTGGTCCTGAAGTTTTAGTTCCAAGCTCAAAAGTTAAGGACACTTGGTCCTGAAGTTTGAGTTCCAAGTTCAAAAGTTAAGGACACTTGGTCCTTAACTTTGAATTCCAAGTTCAAAAGTTAAGGACACTTGGTCCTTAAGTTTGAGTTCCAAGCTCAAAAGTTAAGGACACTTGGTCCTTAACTTTGATTTCCAAGTTCGAAAGTTAAGGATATTTGGTTCTGAAGTTTGAGTTCCAAGCTCAAAAGTTAAGGACACTTGGTCCTTAACTAACACTTACAAGCTCAATACACTTAATTTAGGGATTTCAAATGGACAAATCAATACTTGACAGAAACGAAGAAATTAATAACATGATGTCTTCATATTACTTCTGAAACTGTAATTTGGCATAGATGTGACCAAAAATTATGCTATGCAAACAAAATAAAAGTGCCTTTGTGAACAATTTACAAGATATTTCAGAATTCATATGCTTTCTTTACAGCAATTTGATACAAAAAATCAACTACAACTAACTTTCTTTACAGCTAAACTATAGCTCCTTTGGGCAGGAAGTTTCATTTTCACTATCATAGTCGTCGCCGACATTTTCTGGTGGTGTATCATAACCAGAATTTCTTTTCCACTCTCCATGTGCCCAAATATTTGCTGCAAGTTCTTTCCTAAAGTTTGTTATGTCTTCAGGTTGGAATTTCTCCCCATCCTTTTCCATCATCAACAACTCCACATACTTGATAAGGAATGCACCACAATTAGTCCTAAGAAAAATGTAAGATATGGAGTCAATTAAACAATATCTTTATTAAAATAAATCTAAAGTACATATAAATTATATAGCAAATCACAACACGTACGATCCAGTTTGGTGTGGTGATCTTTGCCACTGAATATCAAATTTGTTGAATGCATTTCCAAAAGACTTGTGATTTTTCTCAAACTGTGAGAACTTTTGCAAGTGGGGGATCATGATACATTTCAATGTGATTCATTCCTGCCTCATATGGCTCACTATATATGGAATCGTACACATCAATCTTTTTCTCATTCAAGTCCAATACCCCAAAAGAAAATGTGTCACAGCATCATCATCTTCTGAAGGAAGGCGACATGGAAAAAAGATTTTGTCAACCTCTGTCCAAGCAATTCCACATCTACGACTGTCACCCCACACATATGGTGTCAGAAATAATTGATTATCACCACACCAAAACTCATCTGTNAAAACTTAAGGACACATGATCCTGAACTTAGACTTACAAGTTCAAAACATAAGGACACTTGGTCCTGAACTTTGACTTTCAAGTTCAAACGTTAAGGACATTTGGTCCTGAAGTTTGAGTTCCAAGCTCAAAAGTCAGGGATTCATGGTCCTGAACTTCAAGTTTCAAGTTCAAAAGTTAAGGACACTTGGTCCTTAACTTTGATTTTCAAGTTCAAAAGTTAAGGACACTTGGTCTTTAACTTTAAATTCCAAGTTCAAAAGTTAAGGACAGTTGGTCCTTAACTTTGATTTCCAAGTTCAAAAGTTGAGGACACTTGGTCCTTAACTTTGAATTTCAAGTTCAAAAGTTAAGGACACTTGGTCCTTAACTTTAATTTCCAAGTTCAAAAGTTAAGGACACTTGGTCCTGAACTTACAGTTCCTGTCCTTAATTTATACAAGGATTGCTCTATAAATATGTCCTGAATTTCCATTTTCTTGACTTGCAGGATGGAAACAATATATATTATAGTTGCTTTTAATGGTAGATAGACTGCAGACTATAAGTATCTTGATCATCAAACAAAGCTTGTTCTAGTACCTGAGGCAATTCGATTTGAAGATTTCATTAAACAGGTGTTTGAAGTTATTGAATTGGATAGAGACAAGTTTGAAGCAATGATATGGTTTGATATCAACCTTGGAACAAACAAGGGAATGCTTGTATCCAAAGATTTAGATCTTCACGCATGTATAGAGTTACTAAAAAGTCATTCACTCTTCAAGGGTTGTCGTTTCATTGTTGATGTTTCGGAAAGAGTTTTTGGATCTACAAGCACCTTTAAACATGTCAATAGAGAAAATCAACATGACAATCAAAACAAATGCCAACAGATAATGGAAATAGATATGGTTGAAGCTCAACCAATAATTGAAGAGGTGCTTCAAATATTTGATTCTATTCAAGTGGAAGGACAAAGCATTATAGAGATTGACAACGAACAAGCTTTGGGTATTCAAGTCTTAGAGAGTGCACCGGTAATAGAAGAAGTTGCTGAAAAAACCTCTACTTAACTAACTAGACGAAGCTCAAATTCGAAACAAAAAAGAATCCCCAACTACGATATTAAGAGAAAATGCTTCGTTGGATGAAATTAAAGTGGGATCAATATTTGACAAAAAGAAGGGCATAATTAACTATTCTTCGAATATAGCAATTAAAGGACATTTTGAATTTAAGGTTGTTAGATCAGTCTCAACAAGATATTCGTTGAAATGCAATGATGATAAGTGTGGGTGGTGTGTATGTGCTTTCAGAGTTAAAGATTCAACACTGTTCAAGATAGTAAAGATTGAGAAAAATCATGACTGCTCAGTTAACACTATGAAAGCTGATTAAAGGCATGCAACTTCAAAGTTGATTAGTGGTTACATCATTGACAATCTTCGAGACCCAAGATTTGAAGTTACACCAGCTTTTGTCGCGGCAGAAATGCAAAAATTGCATGGACTAGACATTGGGTATCACAAGGCGTGGTGTGCTATTCAACGTGCTTCACTTTAATAAGAGGAACTCCTGAAGAGAATTATTAATTATTGTCTTCATAATTGTATATGATGAAAAGTAAAAACCCGGGAACATATACTAACATAAAGATAGACGACAACAACAGGTAAACAATCAAAAAAGAGATTATTAGTCTGTTTTATAAACTTTAGGACATGCTGTCCTTAACCAGTGAAAAAGTTAAGGACGTGCTGTCCTTAACTTTGATGTGTGCAGTGAAAATATTAAGGACACTTGGTCCTTAACTTAGAGTTGCAAGTTAAAAAATTAAGGACATGCTGTCCTTAACTTTTGAGCTTGTAACTCTAAGTTAAGGATTGCATATCCTTAACTATTAAACTTGTAACTCTAAGTTAAGGACTACATGTCCTTAACTTTTGAACTTGGAAATCAAAGTTAAGGACCAAGTGACCTTCACTTTTGAGATTGTTAGTCTAACTTCAGGATTACATGTCCTTAACTTGTGGGCTTGTAACATGAAGTTTAGGACTGCCTGTCCTTAACTTATGACCTTGTTAGTCTAAGTTAAGGACTACCTGTCCTTAACTTCTGTTAACCTTCTGTTATACTGTATTTTCAGGTTTCTTTATATGTTTTATGCATATGGATCATCAATAACTGGTTGGAATCATTGTAGACCAGTGATTGCTGTTGATGCAACTTTTTTGAAGTCAAAATTTCATGGTGTTTTAATGATTTCAGTTTTAAAGGATACAAATAACCAAATTTTTCTACTAGCCTTTGGAATTGCAGAATCTGAAAATAACAATTCCTATGAGTGGTACTTTAGTGAGCTTCGCAATGCAATTGGGAGTCGTGAGAATTTAACTTTTTATCAGACAGGCATCAATCTATTGCATATGGCATTGCAAAGGTATATCCTGAAAGCCACCATGGGATTTGTATCTATCATTTGGAGCAAAACCTAAAGCAAAGGAAAGTGAAAAGTGAGGTCATAAAACTTTTCCAAAGTGTTGCAAGAGTATACAGGCGCAAAGAATTTGATCTATACATGTCAGATATAGCAAAAGTAGATAACAAGACTTATGACTACTTGATGGAAGAACCATCGGAAAGGTGGGCACGTTCTTGTAGTCCACGACGAAGATATGACATGCTCACAACAAACATAGTTGAGTCAATGAATTCTATGCTATTAGAAGCAAGGGAGCTGCCTATATTAAGAATGATGGATTTCATCCAAGTAAAGATACAACATTGGTTTTACGAAAGAAGAAATGAAGCAGGAGGAACTTTTTATGACGTTTCTTGTTGGGTAGAAGAGGAACTGAAGAAAAAGATAGATTTAGCATTTACTTTGAATGTAAGTATGATGTTCTTTGTTTAGCTTAATATTTTAATGATAATTTAACATAATGTACTAACTTATAATTTTTCAACGTTGAAGGTCTTCCCTGTTGATTCATGGCGTTCTAGAGTTGAGGAAGAAGGAATTACTTTCTTGGTAGACTTAAACAAAAGGACATGTGATTGTTTTCAATTTCAATTTGATGAATTACCATGCATACATGCAATTGCAGCTATCGAGAAGAGAAACATCAAGAAGTCCAACTTTTCCTCGCACTGGTACTTAAAGAAATCTTGGCTGAAAACATATGAAAGACAAATACATCCTGTAGGACACACTGATTCTTGGATTGTACCAGAGAGTGTTAAGTCACAAATTATTAAACCTCCAGATTTCAGGTAGAAGGCAGAAGAAAAGGCACATTCCAGCTACCGAGTCATCAAAAATAACATTCAAATGTGGTCGTTGCAGAAGAATTGGCCATAATAGAACAGCTTGTATATATTCTCCGGCAGTCCATCCATTTTCAAGGAAGCATAGAGAATAGTAGATATATCCACTAATATTTATCTACTCTTTAAGTTTTTGCTATAAATTGGATTCATTTAGATTGTTTTTATTTGAGCACATGTCCTGAATTTTCAAAGTTTCTTTGCGCTTACGTGCTTTTTTTTCTTTTGAGTTGCAAGTTCAAAAGTTAAGGACACTTGGTCCTGAACTTTGAATTCCAAGTTCAAAAGTTAAGGACACTTGGTCCTGAAGTTAAGGACACTTGGTCATGAAGTTTGAGTTCCAAGCTCAAAAGTTAAGGACACTTGGTCTTTAACTTTGAATTCCAAGTTCAAAAGTTAAGGACACATGGTCCTTAACTTTGAATTCCAAGTTCAAAAGTTGAGGACACTTTGTCCTTAACTTTGAATTCCAAGTTTAAAAGTTAAGGACAATTGGTCCTGAACTTTAAAATCCAAGTTCAAAAGTTAAGGACACGTGGTCCTTAACTTTGAATTCAAAGTTCAAAAGTTAAGGACAGATGGTGCTGAACTTAGACTTACAAGTTAAAAAGTTAAGGACATTTGGTCCTTAACTAATACTTACAAGCTCAATACACATAATTTAGGGATTGCAAATGGACAAATCAATACTTGACAGAAACAAAGAAATTAATAACATGATGCCTTTATATTACTTCTGAAACTGTAATTTGGCATAGCTGTGACCAAAAATTATACTATGCAAGCAAAATAAAAGTGCCTTGTGACCAATTTACAAGATATTTTAGAATTCATATGGATTCTTTACAGCAATTTTATACAAAAAATCAACTACAGCTAACTTTCTTTACAACTAAACTACAACTCCTTTGGACAGGAAGTTCCATTTTCACTATCATAGTCGTCGCCGACATTTTCTGGTGGTGTATCATAACCAGAATTTCTTTTCCACTCTCCATGTGCCCAAAGATTTTCTGCAAGTTCTTTTCTAAATTTTGTTATGTCTTCAGGTTGGAATTTCTCCACATCCTTTCCTATCATCAACAACTCCACATACTTGATAAGGAATGCACCACAATCAGTCCTAAGAAAAATGTAAGATATGGAGTCAATTAAACAATATCTTTAATAAAATAAATCTGAAGTACATATAAATTATATATCAAATGACAACACGTCGATCCAGTTTGGTGTGGTGATCTCTGCCACTGAATATCAAATTTGTTGAATGCATTTCCAAAAGACTTGTGATTTTCCTCAAACTGTGAGAACTTTTGCAAGTGGGGGATCATGCGTGCATACATTTCAATGTGATTCATTCCTGCCTCATATGGCTCACTATATATGGAATCGTACACATCAATCTTTTTCTCATTCAAGTCCAATACCCCCAAAAGAAAATGTGTCACAGCATCATCATCTTCTGAAGGAAGCCGACATGGAAAAAAGATTTTGTCAACCTCTGTCCAAGCAATTCCACATCTACGACTATCACCCCACACATATGGTGTCAGAAATAATTGATTATCACCACACCAAAACTCATCTGTAGCATCTTCATTGAAATCCTTATATACAAGTACCATATAGTTATCAAAAAGTATATCTGTAGTTGTGTAACGAAAAGGATGGGCGCGAGGGTGGTAGCATTCCTTCTTTCTCAAATAACACAGAGCAATGTCAATATGCTTCATAAAAAGCCAAAAAAATAAAACAAATCCATCAGTCATAATAACTAAAAAACAATAAATTAAGAATAAAAAAAATGCCTTGCGAATTATCGAACCTTATCATCAAGTACAAAGCTACTATCTGAAAGCTCAAGGAAGAACATTTTGCTACTGATTTTTTGATGGTACAATTTATATGGATTCTTTCTCACACCATTATCGTCAGCATATATATCTTTTTCTCCCCTGAAAATTTTGAAAATATCAAATTTAGAAGTTAGTCCTCATTTCCTAATTAAGGACATCTAGTCCTGAACTTAGGCTAAGAAGCTCAAAAGTTAAGGACAATAGGTCCTGAACTTAGGCTAAGAAGCTCAAAAGTTAATGACAGGCAGTCCTTAACTTACAGTTACAAGTTTAAAAGTTAAGGACACTTGGTCCTTAACTTGAAATTCAAGAGATAAGGACACGTGGTCCTTAACTTTGAATTCCAAGTTCAAAAGTTAAGGACACTTGGTCCTGAACTTCAAGTTTCAAGTAAAAAACTTAAGGACACATGGTCCTGAATTTAGACTTACAAGTTCAAAAGTTAAGGACACTTGGTCCTGAACTTTGAGTTCCAAGTTCAATTTGTTAAGGACACTTGGTCCTGAACTTTGAGTTGCAAGTACAAAACTTAAGGACACTTGGTCCTGAACTTACAGTTACAATTTTAAAAGTTAAGGACAAAAGGTCCTGAACTTAGACTTACAGGTTCAAAAGTTAAGGACACTTTGTCCTTAACTTTGAGTTCCAAGTTCAAAAGTTAAGGACACATGGTCCTGAACTTACATTTAAAAGTTTAAAAGTTAAGGACACTTGGGCCTGAACTTAGACTTGCAATCTCAAAAGTTAAGGACAATTAACAAATAATGAAATACATTTAGGGACTTACGCTTTTTGCGATCTTTCCTTTTCTCCTTGCCCAACCACCCAATGAATTTCTTCAATAAGTTTGCATCATCTTTGGCATAATGAAAAATACATTTACGAGTATATTTGATTTTATCCAGCCCGTATTCTTGGGAGTATTTTCATTGTGCGCCATCGATGTTCCTGTTTTTCTTTCCTGTTCAAAAGGAGATTTCAATTGCCAACTAAGCTTCTTATTCCTTTTCCCTCGACCAAGATCTTCTTCAACATATCCTTCAACCTCCATAGACAAACCCTCAACAATGCTACTTTGTGTAGTTGGAGGAGTAGGAGTAAGAATAGAAAATGATGGACCATCAAAATATCCCTCTTCCTTTTCCTAGTATATTGGTTAAAGGCTTCATTTTTGTTTTGCTCTGCAGACAACACTACATATACATTAGTTTGCTGCAAGTCGTAAATTATACAACGAATTGTCAAATGAAGAGACAAAAACTAAGGACATAATTTTTGAAATGTACTGGCAATTTCAATTATGAATATAATATTTAGGACACAATCAATACATGTGTTGTCCATGCTGCATTCTTGTACTTTTTCAACAGACAATTGAGCTGACATATTGGTTGCATTTTCTTTATCTTGCAACTGTTCTCCATGATCTTCGATTGCAAGTTCACAAGATTCTGCAAAATATTTACAAGAGTCGCAATTAGTACTTGTTACTAATATTTGATTAAAACAAACATGTATAAAATTTAAAAAAAAAAACTCCGTCTAACCTTTTGCAACTGTCAAGATCATGCCAGTTAAATCATTATCTTCACTAGCATTTTTTTGGCTTCCAATATTGTCGGTAAGAGAGCGAGGTGTAGAGAGATCATATGTTCCTTCTATACATTTGCAAATAATCTCACTTATGCTTGTTCCTTGGGTATTTTCTAAGTCTTGAGATTGTCCTCCACTTCTCTCTTGATAGTCCACTCCATCTTCTTCCCTTGCAGCTTCAAAAGATTCTGTAACATTTACAATTAATACCCTTTACTAATAGTTTACTAAAACTAACATTCAACATATCATGAAAATTCCATCTAACCTTGATTGGCATCATTTTTGATTTCCAAATTTCTCTTTAAGTGAGAGATGTGTAAAGAGATCATATATTCCTTCAACACATTTGCATACAATCTCACTTACACTTGTTCCCAATGGATTTTCTAAATCTTGAGATTGCACTCCACATTTACAAATTGTTTTTGTTACTCCTGTCTCTTTTGGATTTTTTTGGTCTTGACATTTTACTACATCTTGAACTTCCACTCCATCAATAGATTCTACATATATTTGTGATCACAAAAAAGTTTATATATATTACACTATTGAATATAAATTTCAATGACAACAAATTCAAAATCTATGTCTAAACTTTCCCAATTTCAGTGCCAATATCAGTTTCATCTTCTAGATGCGCATCTCTATAATTTCTTTCATAATGATCTTCTGAATGCACATCTGTATCATCACACTGATCATCACCTGCATCTTTGTTAATTGGAACAGTAGGTTCTGTATCAACTGCATCTTTACTACTTGGAACAGTAGATTCTCTCTCTATGTTCATTTCATCAGGTTTGACAAGAATCTTCAATAAAGTATCAATCTTTGATCCTAGGTCTTTCTTTAAATCATGTGAAAGAAATTAAGTTAAAAAGTTAAGGACAGGTAGTCCTAAACTTCAAGTTACAAGTTCAAAAGTTAAGGACAGACAGTCCTTAACTTTGAGTTGCAAGTTCAAAAGTTAAGGACACTTGGTCCTGAACTTTGAGTTGCAAGTTCAAAAGTTAAGGACACTTAGTCCTGAGAGTTGCAAGTTCAAGAGTTAAGGACACTTGGTCCTTAACTTCGAGTTGCAAGTTCAAAAGTTAAGGACACTTGGTCCTGAAGTTTGAGTTCCAAGATCAAAAGTTAAGGACACTTGGTCCTGAAGTTTGATTTCCAAGTTCAAAAGTTAAGGACACTTGTCACGACCCTAAAATGGACCCGGTCGTTATGGCGCCTATCGTGAAACTAGGCCAGCTGTCACAAACCCCGAGCCAACCAAATATTTCATCTTAAGACATTTAGAGTCAATAATTAACTAACAAATCCATAATATAAGTCAAAGTAGACAATGCGGAACCAAAACATAGCCCGACATCGGGGTGTCACCAGTCATGAGCAACTACAACTCTTCTAGGAATAAGATAAAGACAACATAGTTTGATAGAAATGCTAATACAAGACTAAGTGAGATAGGAAGGAGAAGCACTGGGCTGCGAACGCCAAGCAGCTACCTAGTCAACTTCGAGGATCAGCTGGTAAGCAATATCAACACTCGCTATCGCGACCCAAAGCTCCTGGATCTGCACACGAGGTGCAGGGAGTAATGTGAGTACGCCAACTCAATAAGTAATAAAAGTAAAGGCAGTTGAGCAGTAAGAAAACACGCAAATTACAGCATAATGCTACAGCAAAACAGTATAAGTCTAAAACAATGCAGTAAAGCAATAAAACTCGTAAAACACCTCAGTTCAGGAAAACCTTTTAAAACACCTTTCAATAGTTTCAAACGAGTGATGAAAGCAGTGAGTAAAAGTATAGAAACGTAAAAATAGCCCCTCGGGAAAAACATGTAGCATAACCGCCCCTCGGGCAAAATATCAATAGAACCAGCCCCTCGGGCTATCTCACAATCACTCGTATCAGCCCCTCGGGCAATAACATGAAACAACAACAGCCCCTCGGGCAATATCACATCTCACACTGGGTACCCACGCTAACTGGGGGTGTACAGACTCCGGGAGGGGCTCCTTACAGCCCAAGCGCTATAGCAAGCCATCTCGTGGCATAATCAAACAGGCTCTCGGCCTCATTACAATCACGAGCCACCTCGTGGCATAATAAATCAGGCCCTCGGCCTCACAAATCAATGTAACACGCTGCAACGCGCAGCCCGATCCCATAACATCCTCACAACACAGGCCATCGGCCTCACTCAGTCAGAACTCACTCAAGCCCTTCGGGCTGACAGTAAAACAAGTACTCAGCTCAAAATATCATTTATGAAATCGGGAGGAGTGAATAAAATCGAGTTATGAAAACAGTGAGAACATAACATGACTGAGTGTAAATATTAAACCGAAAACAGTGAGGAAAATAGTAGTAAAAGCCCCTAAGGGTCCAAACAATTGGCACAAGGCCCAGACACGGCATTTAGCCCCAAACACAATAATACTTTCCAAAATATAACAATATCAAATAGTTTTCAAGTAAATACGCGACTTAAAAGTCGTACGGGAAGGACCAAGCCACAATCCCCAACAGTTCACGACCCCACACCTATCACCTAGCGTGTGCGTCACCTCAAAATAGCATAACAATGTGAAATCCGGGGTTTCATACCCTCAGGACAACATTTACAATCATTACTTACCTCAATCCGGTCCAAATTCTAGCCCGCGATGCCGTTGCCTCTCGAATCGGCCTCCGAATGCTCCAATCTAACCAAAACAGATTCATACCATCAAAAATATGCTAAGGGAACAAAGCCCACTCGAAAATAACCAATTTACACCAAAAATTCCGAAATTGGCCAAACCCGACCCCCGCCCCACGTCTCAAAATCTGTTAAAAATCACAAAACTGGAAAACCCATTCGCTCACGAGTCTACCCATATCAAATTCACCAAAATCCGACATCAAATGGCCATCCAAATCCCCAAAATCAACTCTCCAAACCTTCCTCCATTTTTCCCAATTTTCACCCCAAATTCCCAATTTAAATGATAAGAATCAAGACATAATTATGAGATTTAACCAAATTTGAGTGAAGAACACTTACCCCAATCAATCCTCTGAAAATCCCTTCAAAAATCGCCTCAATCCGAGCTCCATAGCTCCAAAAATGCAAAAATGGCAGAAATCCTCGAAATAGAGTTCTTTATAATCTGCCCAGGCATTTACCCTATGCTATTGCGGACAAACTAACACGATAGCGAAGCACAAAATTTTCCCGCCCTTCTTTTACCCTATGCGATCGCGGCCACTCCCCAGTGATCGCGTAGAACAAATTTTTCCAACAGCCTTCTCCAACTCTTCCAGATAGCCTCTAGTATAATGGTCATAACTTTTTGTACAAAGCTCCAAATTACAATTGGTTTAACTTCCTGAAAATTAGACATCAAGGGCTACAAGTTTTATTTTTGGACCATCTTCAAATTCTTTATAGATGGTGCTGGAATCTGACCCTGAGCCTGGTCAACTGGTGGGTCAGCAGGTGTTGTCCCTGCTGCCCTGCCTCTACCGCGACCACGGCCTGTAGGTGGCACTGGTGGTCGTCCGCCACGTCCGTTAGCACGGGTTCTCGCCATCTGCGAGAGAATAGAATACGGAAATTTAGTTTTTCACAATAACAAGCCGCACGATTTGAATTTCAAGCAAGTGAAGTGTTTCCTAAAGGTTCTGTAACCTCCCGAGGATAGATACGGACGTCTACGTACCGATCCGCGAGACTCTACTAAACCGGCTCATGACTCGCGAGGCCTAGTAACCTAGGCTCTGATACCAACTTGTCACGACCCCAAACCCGGTCGTGATGGCGCCCAACAATATTGCTAGGCAAGCCTGACCGCAATCGTTCCCAAATCAACCGTAAACCTCAAACCGACAGTCTAAAGAGATTACAATAGTCTTAGAATAATAATCCAATAATTTATCGAAGAATAATACTGAGAAATACGAAGTCTAATAAAACACTCCCAAAAGATCTGAGGTCACGAGTCTAGAGCCTCTAAAACAATCTGAATAGCAATATCTGAACGAAAATACTCAAGTCTGGAAATGTATATATAAATAAAATGTAATGATGCAATGCAATGCACATGACCGCTACGGCGCGTAGCCCGATCCATTTAACGTCGACGGCGCTCACTGGGGGTGTGTACAGACTCCGGAGGGGCTCCTTCAGCCCAAGCGCAATATAATCATATCATTCGCTGCGGCGTGCAGCCCGATCCATACTCAGTCCACAATATGCATATGAGTCACGTAACAGATTTAATTAATTTCCCAATTTCCAATTTATTAAGAAGAATATACTTTAGATATTTAACTTCAGGAAAAGTGACTTAGCATTTTATAACAGTGATTAAACACAGGACTGAGATCAATGATCATACAAAGCATGCTATCATAATGACATTCATCCTCTAAGGATGCTACAGATCGGCACAAGGCCCCAAACACGGCAATAAGCCCAGATATATTCAATACAGGGTGCGTATCAGTCGCCAATATAGAAATATTCTTGTTCGGGATGGACTAAGTCTCAATCCCCAGTCATAACCAATCCCGCACCTGCCATGGGGTGCGAGTCACGCCCTGCAATAGCGTCACAATGTGATAAGCCGGGGTTTCAAACCCTCAGGCCATCATATACACCAACTACTCACCTCTATCCGGCCGTAGAATGGTCCGCAATGCCTTTTCCTTTCGTATTGACCTCCTCGCGCGTCGAATCTAGTAAAAATCACAACGAATACATAAATATGGGTTAAAGAAACATAACCCAAACAAAAATACTCGAAAAGTACTACAATTCACGAAGTTGGTAAAACCCGAGCCCCGGGCCCACTTCTCGAAAAATTCCGAAAATCACACCAAAAGATTCCTCTTCTTGCCACGAGTCCGTGCATATAAAGTTTACCAAAATCGGAGCTCGTTTGACCCTCCAAATTCCATTTTTACATTACAGCTTTCCAAGCCCTAGCTTGACCCGTTTTTGATGAATTTTCTACAATTTACATGTAATTCCTACCATAAATTCGAATATTTAGGCCAAGGAACTTACCTCCAAGTGATTCTCAGTCAAAACCCTCGAATTTCCTTGTTCAAAGTTCTTAAGAACGTCAACAATGGAGGAAAATTATTTTAAAACCCTTCTGTCGCCCAGCGATTTTTCGCTTCTGCGGTCCCGCTTTCGCTTCTGCGGGACCGCTTCTGCGGCCCCATTTCCGCTTAAGCGGTTTTCACTTAGAAGCCCGGACTTCGCTTCTGCGACGCGAAGTCCGCTTCTGCGGTTCCTCCAAAACCGCTTCTGCGGCACCTTGTCCGCTTAAGCGGACCCGCTGGTGCGAGCCATCTTCCGCATCTGCGGAATTTCCCTAGCCGGCCACGACCGCTTCTGTGACCAAGTACCCGTTTCTGCGGTACCGCTTCTGCGGTCCATTTCCGCAGAAGCGGAAACACCAGATGACAGAAAAATCTGACCTGCAATTACACCTCAAAACTCTCGTTTAACAACCCGAATTCACCCCGAGGCCCTCGGGACCTCAACCAAATGCACAGATATGTTCTATTACTTCATTCGAACTTGCTCGTAACATAAAAACACTATCATAAACACCAAAATCATCGAATTACCACGGATTCAAGCCTAAGTTAAACTAAAACTTCCAAAACTTGCATTTGATCTAAAACCCGACCTAAACACCTCCGAATGATCTGAAACTTTGCACGCATATCCAAAATCACCTAACGGAGCTACTGCAACTCTCGGAATTCCATTCCGACCCTCGGATCAAAATCTCACCTACCATCCGGAATTCGCCAAAATCCAACCTTAGCCAATTCAAGCCTAATTCTACACCGGACCTCCAAATTCACTTCCGATTGCGCTCCTAAGTCACAAATCATCCCCCGAAACTAGTCGAAACATCGGAAATCCATTCCGAGCCTTCTAACTCATAAGTCAACATTCGGTTGACTTTTCCAAACTAACCTTCTCATAAAGAGACTTATTGTCTCATTTCTAACCGAACTCTATCCGAATTACTTCAAATTTTCCAAACACACATAATGAAACATATAGAAGCATAAAATGGGGAAAACAGGGCGGTAACTCCCGTAACAACGGGTCGGGTCGTTACAGTCATAATACGGCACACGGGGCTAGTCATGCTCGAGAACTGGCGAGCGAAATGCAAAAGCTCAAAACGACCGGTCGGGTCGTTACATCCTCCCCCACTTAAACGTGCGTTCGTCCTCGAACGTGCCCAGAGTTATTCCGAAACCCATCAAATCGTTGTGTAACCTTACCATGCACATACCCGGGAGTAATCCCACGTCACCCTATCTCATATAGGTTCGATAACACAATGTAATTGAAATTTCGCAATCCAACCTAGCCCATAAACCTTGAACCACATTTCCACTTCTGAAATCATCTACAAGATCAGAATCTCACATCTATACTCTGAATAAGCCTGAACCAGCTGTAACAAACCATACCTGCAGCCTCAGATGCAATTAAATGATATACCACATAGCTCAAACTCTCGTAGCGATAACTTCTGATCACAACAGTTGCTCAGAACAACCGAATATCGATAATAAACCTCTTATCAAATAAAGCCTCATTCCAACACTTCCGTATACTGCCAATGATAAATGAAACACGTAGAAAGTCATAACCATTCCTCAGATCAACCATTCGTGAAGCCACTTCTCCTTTGGCAAGGAGCATAGCAAATTTCTGAGCCGAACATCGATATTATCCTTCCAACATGCTGAAACTGAATCCGTTTGTATTCATTCTAGATCCCAAGGATCTCATTTAATCCAACACAACTACTCTGGTGAAATGACACATCAATACAACTAAATCCACAAATCGTGCAATTCGCGCACCAATAAGCAACAATCCGAACGTACTCAAATCATGAAAAATGACTCAAATGAGAGAGCCATAACGCAAGCTCACCAGTACCACCACACACAATGCTGAGAACCCGTCACACATCGTAAAAACAGAACACACGAATCTAAGCCGAGGGGTCATACCTCCACATAACTTTGCTGCAATGCGCGACCCTATCCAAACACTGGTCCACATGAAACACCTCAAGTCACTACGCTCAAAATCGACAACCACGCGCAATTTGATGTCTAGAACCAAAGCAAATCATCATAACCACAGCGAATCAATTGACATAACATTACACAAACCCGAAAACACACGAATCGATACGGCGAATCTGTTGATTTTTATTTTGTTACTAGGAATTTGATGCTAGGAATTTGATTTTTTTGCTTTTCTGGATTGATAACGTTAAGGACATCGCGCCTTGTGATTATTCTATAAATGTTGAGGACATAATGTTAAGGATTTGGTGTCCTAAATATTAAGGACATAATGTCCTCGTTTTGCAAATTGTTTTGAAAAAGTTAAGGACACTTGGTCCTTAACTTTGATTTCCAAGTTCAAAAGTTAAGGACACTTGGTCCTGACGTTTGAGTTCCAAGCTCAAAAGTTAAGGACACTTGGTCCTGAAGTTTGAGTTCCAAGTTCAAAAGTTAAGGACACTTGGTCCTTAACTTTGATTTCCAAGTTCAAAAGTTAAGGACACTTGGTCCTGAAGTTTGAGTTCCAAGCTCAAAAGTTAAGGACACTTGGTCCTGAACTTCAAGTTTCAAGTTCAAAACTTAAGGACACATGATCCTGAACTTAGACTTACAAGTTCAAAACATAAGGACACTTGGTCCTGAACTTTGACTTTCAAGTTCAAAAGTTAAGGACACTTGGTCCTGAAGTTTGATTTCCAAGTTCAAAAGTTAAGGACACACTGTCCTGAACTTCGACTTTCAAGGTCAAAAGTTAAAACACTTGGTCCTTAACTTTTATAGAAGCACAGTTAACTAAAAATTCATAAACACAGTTAGCTTATGAATTCGTACGACTATTTTTATGAAATATCCTTACATAATCAAATATATTTATTGAACGACAAACACATTTCAATATAAAAAAGTACTGAATAACTTCCTAACAAAAATTCGCTACTTATTCCACATTGAATAAAGTTATAATCATTATTTTTGAAATTTCACACATACTTGATGCCAAACACAGCATTGATCGCGATTACAGTTATACAAAAAGAAAAATGCATAAAAGCAAAATAAAAAACATACCAGTTCGCTGGTTCGATGCAAAGAAGATGACAAAGGAGAACAAATTAACTGAAACAAACTACTGAGAATCGCTGGTCAGGAACAAAATCGAACAATGATTTGCATGCAAGGAACGATACTGAGGGAGAGAAATTTGCCTCTAAAATTTTGGCTCTCAAATTTTGCCTCTGAACGTATAAAATAAGGGTTTGGGAATATAAGAATAGAAGAAAGGGTAAAATTGTCTTTTCAAAATAATTTTAATAGAGGAGTGGCTATTTTTGCTCAGCATTAGAATTGGTGGATAAAAAATAAATACCACCTTATTTAGTGGCTACCACATGCCATTTTTACTTAATTAATTAGGATTTAAAACCAAGAAGAGAAAAGAAAGAAAAGCAAGGAAGGGAAAACTAGGTTTTTATTCGCATTGGGCCAAGCATCTCAAAGGCCCAAATTGAGCACATCCGCCCAGTCCACACCAACGCCCACCCCAGTCCGGTCTAATCCCCTAATAACCAAAACGGCGTCGTTTAGTAACGCCAATCTCAGCCCTTGATTTTCCTAATCCAACGGCCCTAAACTCACCAACCTCCTCCCATAAAACTATCCTAACCTCCCCCTAACCCCAGAACCTTTCATTCCTATCTTCCTCCTCTCTAAGCCAAACCCTACCCGTCACCCCCACGCCCCCACAATCCTCCGCCGGCGGCCACATCGCCAAATAGCCCCAAATCAGCACCACACAATCCCTAGCCTTCCCCAATCACTAACTTACCTTTAGTGTCCTCCAATTCCTCCTCAAACTCGCCAATTTTCAGATCTCAAAACTAAACTCTAGCCGCCCTTTTCCCTTTCTAATTACTCAACTGTTCCCCATCCGTTTATGGTCGAGTTTTACGTCATTGGAAAGCTCTTGATGAGAGCTATACGCTGATGTAAATTTCGTGCCGTATCTCGGAATTTGAATTTTGGCCGAAGTTTCATCATCATCAGTTGTTCGTTGGTGCGCGTCAATTGCTGTCGTTTCTTTCGAGTTCCAAATTAGTATATCTCTTTTCTCATCTTTTGTTGTCTCATTTTTTTTAGATTGTTAACTAAGTTTTATTTTTAATTAATGTAGTTTAGTTGAAAGTTTGATTAAATAATCAATTGCATAATTAGAAGTCCAATTACCTGTTAATTACTTCAGTTATTTTGAATTGCTGAAAATTTGGTTTGGTGCACTGAGTTTCGGGTGGGAGTAGTAAATGTCCTTTTGTGATAATTAGAAACTTTAGGGGGATAAGTGAGATAGAGAAATTAGGAAATTTGAGTGGTTACTTGGGAAATTTGTAGAAAGAGGGGTGGAAATGCAATAAAAATGAAAGAATTAGGTCAAAAGAAGGGATTTTCATAAGCTAAGGATTAAAAATACAAAGTAATATCTGGAAATTTATTGTTACAAAAGATGATTTTTAAGGATTCTTTCAAGCTCTCTCTCATTCCCCTCACAAGAGCACACACTTCACACTCTATATAAGAATAAGAGGCCTCACACACTACACATTAATCCTCTGCAATTTCACTCACAGAAAACACATTGAATTCACGGCAAGTTTCAGAAAAATCCCTTCCATTTCACCCTCATTTGAATACAGAAGTACAGCCCTAAAAAAGCTTCAGAAAAGAAAAGAAAGCAAAAAAAGAGACTCCTCAGTTGGTTGCATTTTCTTCTATTGGTTTTCACTTTTCTGGGTTCTTTTGGAGTTTGATTTAGCTTCATTTCTTGCTACGGTCTGCTGCTGCTATCTTGATATTGCTGCTGCTTGGTTTCAAATTTCAGAGACTTATTTTCTTAAATTTCTGCCTTGTTGTTTTTAAGGTATTAGCTTCGATCCTTTATATGTATCATTTTTTAGAAATGTTTTTAATGGATGTTTCTTGTAGTAGTTAGTCATTTCTGTGTTCAAAAGAGTGCACATTTTGTTTGTTTGTCAGTTTTCTAATTGATTCTTGGATAAGTAACTAACATATATAAGCTGTTATGAGTCTGGACGGAATTGCATGTTGCGTTAATCATGTTTTGAAAATAGCTGTTGTGATTTAAGAAGTTTTGTATGAAAGTATTTCGAAATATCCTGCTAGCTGATTGTAAATGGTTTAAAAATTAATGCTAAGCTTGATTATCTCTTGGACTCATGGTTTAATTTGGTAACTGTGTTAAAATTGACAAGCTTTTTTCCATAGGTTGTAAGTTAACAGGTTATAGGAATGAACAAATTCTTATGCATAAAGGCTTCTCTTTTAAAATTCATACTCGTCGTTTCTTGTTTAATCGAATCCCATATCTTTCCACGACGGTATATCCATGACCCTCACATTTGAAACTTAAATTAACTTAGGAAAATAAGTCACAAGCATCGTAGCTTGCTTTAGGCGCGTAATTAAATCATCACGGCTATGAGTACGGTTCTCATGGCATAGCCGTGATACATAGTCCCCAATTCGGGTGCGCATTTCATGTGACCCGACCATAACTTCAAACAATAATAAAAATAAACATGTTGTAGATCGTGGGTACGGTTTCCGTGACGCGATTCGCGATGTGTACAAAACAAACGAGCGCGCGGCATCGCGGCTTGATCAAATAAATTTCATAAATCCTAAAAGCAATTCAAATTCCTTTAAAAGCGGTTAAAAGGTAAAAATGCACAACAGGTTTTAAACAAGTAATAAATTAGATAATTGAATCAATTATTAATAGTTGAGCAACCGTGCTAAAACCACGGAACCGGAAATGCCTAACACCTTCTCCCGGGTTAACAGAATTCCTTACCCGGTCTTCTGTATTCGCGGACCATAAATAAGAGTCAATTTCCTCAATTTGGGATTTAAAACAAACCGGTGACTTGGGACACCATAAATTATTCCAAGTGGTGACTCTGAAATTAAATAAATAATCAAATTTCGAATAATGTCACTTTAATTGGTAAACCCCCCCCCCCCCCCATCCCCTCGGAAAAAAGGAGGTGTGACAGTACGAGCCTGGGATCCTGAAACTTTGAGAATTAGTGTAACATTATACTCATATAGTCATTATAATTTACTTGCACTAAGAGATAATTGTAAGACACAATCGCGATTAAATGTGGAAGTGTGAAGTTCACAAAACATAGGTATCAAGTCCGCAAATGTCACGGTCTCGCGGCCCAGGTAGGCTTATACTATTACGCTCACGAACATAATCTTAGCTTGAGTCTATCTTTGCGCACCTCCGTGACTCTTTAGGAGGCATCCGTCCTAGATAAACTACTCATCTTTCAATGTCTCTCCCCCCCCCCCCCCCCCCCCAACCCCCAATGATTGGTGCAGCAGTTAGGCATCCTTAGATGAAAGAATGGTCTTCAGGATTGGTTGTCGTGTGCCACCACTTTCACTCATCCTACACATTCGATTAAGGTTGAAAGCTATATTTAAAGATGCACAGGATCTTATCGTCTACATGTTACTCCACATCTTCACGAAGAATTTAATTTCATCAGGTCTATGTCAGAGACAGCAGGGTAGTTATCACACCATATTCTATACTCCTATAATCTACCAAAAAAAAAAACGAAGGTTGCTATTTGGTAGATCTAGCCATCTGCAAATTCTGTGGAAAAGATTCTATCGAACACTTCTATACATAGATTTTTCCTTTTGGTAAGTAAAAGAAATTTTATTACCAATGACATTCTGTATCGGTTTCTCTTCTTTTAGAAGAATTAGTATCTATGAACGTGCGTTGCACGTTAATAATGACACGTGATGATTTAAATATTTATTTATATGAAGAAACAATAAAATTTAATTAATGAGAGAAATTTTATGTATAATAATACAACAATCATCTAAATGCCGAAAAATATTACATTAGCATAATACATGAATTTAAAATAAAAGGACATCATCAAAACTAACAGAAACGATCAATCTTGTCATGTTAGTTAGATAATTATATATTATAGTTTAAAAGCATTTAGTATGATGATATCTTAACGAACACTTCTTTGTGGACAATATTTTTTTTGTATGTTTTCTCTTAATGCGTTGGTTGCTCTGCCTTAACCAGAACGCTTGTTGTCGATCTTGATATCCCTCTTGAAAGTGCAACATACAGTTGTACGTGCAAGAAAATATATTGCGGTAAATATAGTCCAATATTTAGGATGTTTGTCCTTATGCTTTATTTATTAGTGCAAAACATAAACGTACTAAAAATTATTTACACACAAATTTAAATGGATATTCCTTAGTTTCGGAAGACGAAAGTTGAATTCACGGATAAGAATATACTTAGAAGCACACTAACCAGTATCATAATTATTGCATCTATTACGTTATTGTCAAAAATTCTATATACCATGTGTGCTATTACATAAGCTATTCGGCGTATCGAAGTTTTTCAGTAGCATGACAGGCATATTTTTTCTTCAAAATTAACCTATATACAATGGAAGATCAATTTTAACTTAGTATATTATATATGGTGACACTAACATACCTAAGAAATAAGAAACTTGACAACAAACATATATGGTAGAAGACCATTTGGTATTAAAGTATTTAAGTATTTTTCTTAGTAGTAATTATTTGTATCATTTCTGCCGAGTCAAATACTGAAAAATATTTTATTTTAACTATAAAATTTTGCAATCAACCTTTTATTTAGTTGATCAACATATTCGTTTCTGCTAGCTAATATATCTTTTTAATTCTATCATGCGATTTGCACAAAATCTAATGACAGAAATATTTCTCTTATTAAATGCACTACTATTACCATTGGGATTGATAACCAAGTATTCATGAAGAACCAAATAATATTTTATTGGATGCTTTTCTTCGTTTCTGACACGAAGCAAGAATATTGGATATGTTCTTACTTTATATTTCTTGTCAGTTGAATCTTTTTCGTTTGAGGCCAGAAGTATAACTTTGGCAAGCTAGCTTTTACAGTCTCAGCTTTTATCGATTTGGAACTCCTGGTACTACTTGACAGAAATCACCTCCCCAAACCATTATTTTTCACCAAACGCTTCATTAATATCATATATCTCTAGAACTCCGAGCATTATTTCGATCATTTGACACTTAGCCATAAGTGATTCATCCCATATTATAAATTATAAGTGCTTTTCTTATTAATCTAGCATCATTGCTCTACTTTGATATATTTGTGATGGTTATTTAAGTTGTTTGAAGAGGCATATCAAATCTAAAGTGGGTGGCCTCACAATTAAAATCGTTATTGGTACACCACTTGCTATTATTGCTAACAGTGTCATGCTTCTTGATATGATATTTGCAAGTAATTCATGACATTGAAATATTATTTCGATTCCGCCGGAGGCATCTACAAAGAATAATCCCGTTATACCAGAGTCGACTCTTTATAATATAGTCTTGAAAGCTTGTTCTTGTTTAGGATTTAGCTTTGATTGTGCTTCCTCAGACACTTGTTTAGCATTTTGATTCTTAATAATATACTAACCTTTTTACTTTGTGTTTTAATGCTCTTTTTATGCAATAAGTTTATATACCCTAAGATTTTTTTTAACTTGAATAAGAATTTTACTCATATGATGAATTTAAGAAATAGTTGGATTGGATTCTTTTTCTAAATAATTAATTAAAAAATTTAATTATTTGGTTTTAACATAAAAAATAATTTATTCTATGTTGATTCAGATCTTAATATTAGTTCATCTCTTATTTTGAATATTTAATTTTAATTATAATTTTATCCACCATAAAATTTAATTTTAAAGTGTAAAAGATTGATATGACATTTCACTTTTAGATCTTTTTGTTTGTAGAATCATTAGTGGTATTGGCTCTTACAAACCATTTTTTTCCTTTTCTCACACATTTATATTCTTAAATATATTCTTAGTTGTTGTTTAATAACTGGGTATTTTTAATATTACACGAAAAAATTATTAAGAAAATATTATTTGAGTAGAAAAATAGTTCAAATATAAAATAAAAATATATTATCGTGGGGATATTTTTTTTCTCAATTTCAACTCTTTATGCATTCCATTTAATATTACTTTTATTTTTTTCCGTATTGGACATTATGTAGTAGTGATGTATTGCTAATACAAAGGATTCTTATGAAATTTATTTTATTAAACCTTCCTACATATTTTGTAATGAGAATTTAATAGACAAAATTTTATTAATTTAAAATCTTAAATATTAAAAAGTAGCATAGAATGTATTGTAGTCCAAAAAATGGGTTATAGCAGTTATGTCCTTTCCCTATGAGTTCTTCCGTTTAATATTTTAGGGCTATTTTGATATATTAATATTGTGTTTATGATTTTATAATAATATAGGCTCTCATTTTTCTAAACGGATTTGGACAACATAATACATTATCAAATTAAATTAGTAATAAGACATTATAATACGTTTTCAAATTAAATTAGTAATAGGATTTTTTAAGAAGTATATCCGAAAAGTAATAGGATTACATGACTAAAGATATTTGCTTGTTCAATTTTATATGAGTTAGACAGCCCGATAACAATTATACTAATAGGATTACTAAAGGTAATCATGTAGGATTCCTAACGTGTAGTATTATATCTAATATCTAGAATTCTTGTTATGTCCTTTTATTAGGAGTTATTATGCTTAATATTATAAGGTTATTTTTGTAAACCGACATTGTATTCATGCATTTATAATAATATAGATTAACGTAAATAAGTGCTTATCCAGTTGGTTAAATTAAAAATAGTAAAAAAAATTTATTATATATAATATGTATATAATTAATATATATGACCTACTGTATACCGGCTGGAAAAAATTGTTTCTGACCGGCTATTTATACAAAAATATTAAAATGTCAAGCAGACTTGGGTTACTATTTTGGCCCTAACAGAAGTTGGGCTATATTCTGCATGAGCACCCTTTTTCCTTAATAAATGGCCTAGGAGTGAAAAGGAATCACACACGACGCAACCTATCTCTCACTTTTCGGTGTTCATATTTTGTTAAAATAGCGCGGGCTAGCCAGTTTTCGGACTGATCAATCAAAATAGTCAGCATTTGCAAAGTCATTGAAAAATAGTCATTATTTTGCTATAACACGGAAAGTTCCAGCATAATATACTGGAGATCGGTGCACCTGTATATGAACTTCTAGCATATTATGCTGGAACTCCAACACGCGAAAAGTTCCAGCATAATATACTGGAGATTGGAGCACCTATGTATGAACTTCCAGCATAATACTCAACTCCAGTATATTATGCTGGAAGTCCAGTATATTATACTGGAATTCCAGTATATTATATTGGAATTCCAGTATACTTATGCTGGAACTCCAGCATAAGTATACTGGAGTTCCAGTAAACTCCAGTATAATATACTGGAGTTTCAGTATATAATACTAGAATTTCAGTATATTATGCTGGAATATTTTTCGAATTTTGAACAGTGTTTCATTCAAATTTATCTTTATATGAAAAATGGCTAAATTTTGGTTACTTTTGAAACAGTGGCTATTTTTTAATAACCACTTGTAAATCTGGCTATTTTTGAATTTCTCCCTCATATTTCTTCACCTAAAATTGTCACGACCCAAAAATGACTAGTCGTGATGGCACCTAACTCAACCTTTTAGGAAGCCAACTAACAGATAATACAACTCAACAGAGATTATAAGAAATTAGATAATAGATAACTGAACATTTACAAATTTACCCAAGATCTGGTAGTACGACTCATGAGCTTCTAAGACTTGGAATTTACAAAGCTGGTACGAATAAATACACGTTCTGTTTGAAAGATTCATAAACAGAATAGCAAAACCTAAGCTACCAAGAACAAGAGGCAGCTATATCCAGAATGCGCGAACATCTTCAGAATCAGCACCCGACATCACCAGCGGCTCAACTCCAGAAATTTGTACACATCGTATGTATTTTGTCTAACCTCGTCGAAGTAGTGACGAGGTTTTTAGTTAAAAGATGCTTATTGTTATAACATGTACATTATACTAACAGTATAGGCAGTTCAAAACATAACAGATAAAGGTACCGTATACAACTCTGCGAGACAGTCAACAATTACTAGAAGGAATCACAGTAGAAGATTTACGATCTTTCCTGGTATGAGAAGTATATCCAAGATATCCAATCAAATGGATGGTAACACCCTTCGTGCTTCTATCTCTTCCTCACTATGTATAAATAATTTATGTGACAAATCAATTAGCACAGCAACACCCTTCGTGCGTTCAACTCATCCTTCCAAATGTACGTGTAACAGAACCAACCAGATAACAGAAATATCGATAACAGGAATTACAAAGTAGGAAATACGCAAGTAGCAACAATGGACAAAGATATACATGTGGGCAACAGTAAGAGACTAAGCGGAAAGCACGAGAGTGATAACAACAATTGGAAAACCAGGAATAACAACTTCAATTAACTAGCATAATGGAGGCCTAAATACAAATATAACAATTAAGAAGGAAACATATGATCTTTACAAGTTAACAAGTAAAGGCATGAATGACTAGCATGGTGGAAGGCTTATACTAAAGTGCAACAGAATAGATACGACATGAGCGTAATTATAAAAGCAGGAAATAGGCATGGTATTTGCAAGTTAAGCAAGTAGAAGGTATGAGCAACACAACAACAAATGACATAGAGATCAATGACAGAACAATAGCAACAAGTCACATCAGATCTATAATTATGACAATAACAGTTCAAGGTAAAGATATGAACGTATACACGGAAGACTGATATCAAACATAATGCATGTCTCTCATCCTCACCTGCACGGAAACACCCATCGTACCATGACCTCACGATAACACACAATCATAACAATAAATGAAATGGCACAGCATCACCCTTAGAGTTTTTACTCTCAAATAATATGGCACGACATCACCCTTTGTGCTTTTAGTCTCAATATGTGGCACGACATCACCCTTCATGCTTTTACTCTCAATAATGTGGCACGACATCACCCTTCATGCTTTTACTCTCAATAATGTGGCACGACATCACCCTTCATGCTTTACACTCTCCCTCACATGATAATGTATAACAATGGCATGGCATCACCCTTCGTGCTTTACACTCTTCCTTACCAAGCATATGTATATCAATGACAAACAAGGCAGGAAGCATAAATAACATCAAGGAGAGTGTTTTAACGGATATTCCAAATAAGTCTCAATCACAACTTTCCAAGTCAACCATGATTCAGCAACCCTCAAGAACCGTATTATTCAAATACTTCCACAAATCTCACAAATGATCCACAACACAAGTGTAGAGCCTAGTATCTCAAGAATATCAGTCATAGTAATGTAGTAATGATTTCGCATAGAGGTGACCGAATTAGACACATCAATGTATTCTCAGAATTTCCGTCAAGTTTGATCAAGTTATAATAGGTTAAGTCTTGATTTCTTTCATTTAATATTATGTTCTTAGTATCTAAGAGTCAAGTAAGACATGAAGCAGGAGGTCACGAAATTCTACAAACATAAATGTAACATAATCCACCCCCCCCCCCCCCCCACCAC
>NC_031995.1:113411210-113525435 GCF_001879085.1 Nicotiana attenuata | reverse complement strand
CCCCCCCCCGAACATGATTAACCCTGGCACATCATATACGCTCGCCACCTCATATATGTATCACCCCCGCATATAGAAAACAATGACAAATAGGAGAAAAATTCCCTCAACAAAGTTAGGCAAAACACTTACCTCAATTCGGCTAACTCAACAATCAATCTAGACTTTTTCCTTTACAAATTCGCCTCCGCCCGGCTCAATCTAGCCAACGACGACTTGAATACATCACACAATGCAAGAGAAAACAATTCCAATTAATAAAGCTTTAGATTTCTAAAAAGTCAACAAAAGTCAAACCCAGGGCCCGCCCGATCAAAACCCGGGTCCAAGGGTAGGTCTCTACTACCCATAGCCTCACGAGTCCAAATATATGTTTTGTTTTCAAATCCGAGTCCTATTCGACTCTCAAATCCCAAATTTTTATTTTTTTCAAAACTTTGACAAAATTTTCCCTAGATTTCCCATGAATTTGATTTTAAATTTTGTATAAAATCATGAAATATTGTTGGAAATTGATTAAAGATACTTACCCAATGATTTGGCGTCCGATTCGTGGTTTTAGAAGTTCTAGAATCGCAACCGAGCGTCCGAACCATATCAAATCAACTCCGAATGGCGCCAAATTTTTCAGACAAGTTCCATATGATAAAACGAACCTACTCAAAGCTTCAAATCACGCATAACAACCCCGAAACGATGAATCATACCTCAAGTCAAAATCAATGAACTTTGGAACTTTAACTTCTACAACAGATGCCGAAACCTATCAAATCACGTCCAATTGACCTCAAATTTTGCACACAAGTTACATTTGCCATTACGGACCTATTCCAACTCCAAAAATCGGAATCCGACCCCGATATCAAAAAGTCCACTCCCGGTCAAACTTCTCAAAAATCCAACTTTTGTCATTTCAAGACTAATTCGACTACGGACCTCTAAATTACAATCTGGACGCGCTCCTAAGTCCAAAATCACTCAATGGAGCTAACGGAACTGACAAAACTCCATTCCGAAGTCAAATGCTAAAAAGTCAAATTTGGTCAACTCTTCCAACTTAGAGCTTAAATCTTGAAGTTCATTCTTTCAAATCGATTCCGGATAATTGAAAACTAACACCGACGATTTATGCAAGTCATAATACATCATGCGGAGGTACTCGAGCCTTGTTCAAAATACCGAGCAAAGTATAGATACTCAAAACGACCAGTCGGATCGTTACAAAAAAAATAGAAAAGTTCTTAGTAGGAAGCAGTTTTACTTTCTTAATAGCTGAATTTATGTTAATCGATCCACTATGCTTCTGATATCGTCCTTAGTTACTCAATTCATTCCATAGTGAAATTTATTATTAATAAAATAATTATTTAATTATGTCAATGTGGTTTATCTTAAGCGAAACTATTGCAATGTTTACCCTAATGAGAGCATTTCTAATCGTACCTTATTGGGTATTTTGACCGGCTATGTCCATTTATAAGCAGTTTATTACAAAAATTGATCAATTCATTAAATATTGCTAATATTAGCCAAATGTTACTAATATTAGCCAATTAGCTATTTGTAGTAAAAAAGGTCAAATTTTTGCTTTCTTTTGAGTGAATGTTACTAGAATAGATTGGGTACATTTTAAGGAGTTTGAATCTCAGTTTTGGGGCGATTTGGCAAAGTTTTGAGGTGGCTTGAAATGAAAATTTGAAGTAAAAGATGAAATATGAAGAAAAAAAATATGTGTATCATTTGTGTATCACATAAGTATCATATTTGTATCAAATGTATATTACATGTATATCCATGTATACATGTGTGTGTGATACATGCGTGATACATGCGCGATACTTGTGTCACAGTAGAATTTTTGACTTGATTTTAACTACGAATTTTGATACCAAATCAGTCCAAATCACCTCCAATCTTTCTCAAAATTTGTATATTGACTCATTTATATGTTTTCAATGAATTTCAATCACTCCCATTGAAAAAAGTCCTTTTTTGCTTAGATTTTTGGAATACTATATATTTATATATATAATTTTTTTTTTGTCTTGCATCTAATGTTGCTGATCACGCTTAGAAATATGAAAGGAGATTTTTGCGTGTGATTCTTGGAGAGAAAGAACCTTATTTATTTGGATTTTGAATTTTATATATGATTGGCTAGTTTTGGTAAATTTATAATTAATGGCTAGAATTCGATAAATTGAGTACATTCATGTAAGATTATATTTTCAACTATTTTCCCTCTTTAATAGTTTCCTCTTTAATAGTTTCCTCTCTATCTTCACTTCCATTCTGTCTCTTCCCTTTCATGCTTTCCAATAAAGCATAAAAGAGTACGTACTTAGGATTTAATGTAAAAGTTCCTTTCCTACCCCATTTTTTTATATACTACATTTATTCCAATTTTCACAAGGCTCGGCACTTACCAGTACATGGGGTCGGTTGTATTGATACTGCACTCTGCACTTTCTGTGCAGATTTTGGAGCTGGTTGTGGCTGATCGAGAGGTCGGTTGTAGGCATTTATCTAGGAGACCCAAGGTAGTCCTGCAGGTGTCCGCAGGCCCTGGCGTCCCCTCCTATGTTTTCCACATTTCTGTTTTATTTTCTTTCGAGACAGATGTATTTTTCCTTCAGACCCATACTTGTAGTTATTCATAGAATGTTCGTGGGTTGTGATAATAGGTGAATTGAACTATGATTAAGCCCTAAAAGAACCACTTTCTTGTATAGTTTTTATGGTAAAAGTGATAACAAAATGCTCTGATTAGTGCTTATCATGCTTTGCAGGTTACATACAATAAAAGAAGGCTATGGAGTACTTTTGGGATCAATTATGGAGGAAAAAGAGGCCAATCGCACAATATCCGCCAAGTGCACCATGCGAAATGCACAAACCAGAACTGGAGATTGACTGCCGCGGTCCTGGCGTAACCGCGGTAGGACCGCGGCAGGAGGCGAAAAATTGAGGGACTGAAGTGCAAAACACGGAATTCTTAGCCCAAAACCCTATTTAAACAATAGAACTCGCCCAAGGGAGGCATGTAATGTTTTAGAGAGTACTTTGGCAAGGAAAACAAGTGTGAGAGATCACCCAAAACATCATTACTCTTATTCTTCTTTATTTTTCTTGCAATTTATGATTATGAATCTTTTAGTAGTTTATTTCCCCATTGTCATGAGTAGCTAAAAACCTTAATCTAAGGTTTTGGTGGAACCCGTTGGGGATGACTTGGTTATTTTATTAATATAATTGGATTTGGTTGTTAATCTCTAGTTGTTCATCTATGTTTTGATTGTGGATTAGTTGAAAGGGCCCTCAATTATCCGTTCCTATTTATTATGTATCTATTTGAGAGAGAGAGTGCATATTTAGGTGATTGTATGAACAACATCACTCCCGGAGTATAGATGAGAGTCATAACCGAGGGTTTAGGGGTTGGGTTAGAGATAACGAAACCCCGGGTGCAATCTAAGTGACTGTATTGTGAAATTAGCTAGCGTAGCTTGAGAGAGTGCGTCTAGTAGATTATCATAATTACTTGAGAAAGAATTATGATAGCTTGTGCGTTCATGACTGTTAGAGACAACTAAATCGTAGTTATAAGACATATACAACCAAGGAAATTACCAACGGGTGAAACCATTGCCTTAGACCTTATTTCTACTATTTACACATCAAGTTTAGTCAATTTTCAGTTACTAATTACTTTCAGTCTTTAGTTGTTAGAAAATCAACCATTGTGAATCAGAAAGTTTGGGAAAACAGATTGTGTGAATTTAGTGAATCTGACAGTAGTAACTGATAGGTTAATTCCCTGCGGTTCGACTCTGGGCAATAATACTCAGATTATATTTGCAACGCCCGCTTAGTCTGTTGTGAGACTCAGTTGAGCGTGATCACACATATAGCAGAAGAGTAATGAAGACATAGCAGAAATTAATAGGAGAAAAGTAAAGGGTAAAAGACCATATATGCATAAAAATAAAGGAAATCATACGAGCAAGATATAAACAAACACACATAAAGCAAAGAAGAAAAGGATCAGAAAGATTTTTCAAAAATCCTTGCGGAAACCCTAAAAATCGGAGAGAAACGATTTTGACAAAAACTTTTGGGGAAAGCACTCAAAATGTCAAGAAAAGCATAGACATAGTACAGATCTAAACAAATAATAGTAAAAGAACCTCGAATGGCTTAGGGTTTCAGAGAAATCCTAGAAACGAGAAAGGCTTGGAAGAACAAGATCAGATCCTGAGTCGAAACGGTCACGAATCAAGCTTCCAGTGCTTGAACATGCCGGAGCGTGGACGAAGAACCCTAGATCTACAGATCTGAGACAAATCTGGGAGAGGACCATCAAGGTCAAGCTTCCAAACTTCGAGTAGCTCAGGCTTAGGGGTGAGAGAGGGTGAGTACAGGCCATCTATGGCAGGAGATGCCATGGATTCCGGTGGAAACGAGGTGAGATAAGGTGGGAGGTGATTAGGGTTCGGAGAGGCTAGAGAGGGTTTGAGGTAGACGAAGGGAGTTAGAGGCGGCGTCTCTATGCAAATGAGATAGGGTTAGAGGGGTTAGGTGATTAAAAAAGGAAAGGAAGGATATCAGCCGTTGATCAAAATGATCAATGGCTTGGATTTTAAAAGAAAACCGGGCGGGTTTGAGAACGGGTCGTGGGTTGGGTATTTTAGGAATTGGGTCATTTAATTTGGGGGCGGAATTGGGCCAGATTAAGGCTACAATTAAAAGGGGGAAGGGCTGTTATTGAAATAGAAATAGGCTAAGTGTTAAATAGCCAATTTTTCCCTTTTTATTTTATAAAAACTAATAATAATGATTTCAAAAGCAAATTAAAAATACTGGGCCAGCAAATACGATATAAATATTAATTTAAAAATACTGGAAATAATTTTTGTAGTTATAAAATGCTATTAACCGTAAAATAGGCTATAATTACAATTACACACAATTTAGCTTTAAAAATACCAAATAACTTTGTAAAAATGTACAAAAATCACCTTAATTATATTTTGGTGTAAATTTGAGAATGAAATAAGTTATTCGCCAAAAATGATAATTTGGGGAATAATTATTGGATTTTGTGGTATTAAAATAGGCAATAAATTGGTTTAAAAAATCATTTAAATTTTGGAAAAAGTACCAAAACTCTTGGGTGTGCTTATGTATGCACACATATGTTATTTTGAAAGTATTTTGAGTATAAAAATATTTAGGAAAAAATTGGGTATCAACAACTCCATGACTGTATCACCACAGATTCTTTACCATAATAACAAAATTTTCTCAGATCGTGCATTTCACCTAACCCTAAAATTGAACCCTTATGTCGAAAAAGAGAAGGAATGAGTAGAAGAAGATTGTAATATTGGCAACCAAAAACACATAAGAAGATGTCAAGTAGAAGAAATTTTCTGCAACTTCGAGCTTTCAAGGAGGAAGAAAAAGGTGAATGCGGGTCCAATTTGAGAAGAAATGGGTTGAGGCCCTTTTTATTTGTTTAAAAATGGTCGTTGGGATTTATTTATGGCTGTTGATTAAAGTCAGAAATTGTCTACTTCTACTGTCCACGCGCTTCTACCATTTTGTGTAACACACGCCTAGATCTGGTCAAAGGAGGTGTGTATTAGATACACTTTAGAAAGGTTGCGTGTGTAATGTTATTGTCGTCCACAAAAAGTGTGCAAGGGGGATTTGGGTCATAGGTTAGATGGCAACTTATGTAATTTTCCTACTACTATTTGGTATGATTCAATACATTACCAGCCATGTGTACAATAAAAAGTTAAGGCTCTTGGCCCATTTATATTACTCTACTATTAAATCTAACCGCGCTTCCCACAGTCTTAAAAATATTAATGTAATTAAAAAGTCTCAAAAACATCATGAATAAAATTACACATAGATTAGCAACTAATAACTGTAGTGTATAGTTAATGGTAACCTATTATAGCATGTTACTTTCTTAGATTAAAACATTATATGTTATGTTAAACAATCTACAAATTGTCAATGCTAATGTCTTTTTAGTTACCTCCCAAATGAATAATTGAATATAACGTTTGAATTTCTTGGAACAAACTTCACAATGCATGTCAAGCTTTAAGATGACAGTGATAGAGCTTTTATTCCTTTTTTTCCAACGATATTACTGCTAGTCTTCTTTTGTTTTCTAGGGTCATTCTTCTTTTCTCCTTAGCTGATTTTTGTTTCATCTACTCTTTTTCCCTCTTAACACCAAATGAAAAGAAAAACAAATTCATGAGAGTATTATGAATAGAAATTATCAACAAAAAAAGGAGAGAATTTTGAGAAAAGAATTATGTCACGACCCAGATTTCTCACCCTCGGTAGTCGTGATGGCGCCTACTCGTGAAAGCTAGGCAAGCCAACTATTAAGGTTCTACACATTAACAATCAACCCAAACAATTATAAACAGTAACTATAGCTAAACAAATGAAAAGCGTGGAAGAGTTAAAACAAATCCAAATACTCCAACACATGTCTACCCACGAATCTGGTGTCACAAATTCACGAACATCTACGAATTTCTACAAATACTGATTTAAAAAGAAAAGTACAACTGTTCTCGGAATGAAAAGAGACATCAGAAAGTTAAAACAGGGAAGGGGGACTTTAGGCTCTGCGGACGCCAGCAAATCTACCTTGGTCTCCCTGGACTGAAGCCAGCTACCTCAGCTACTCACTGGGTCCGATACCGAAATCTGCACAAAAGAGTGCAGAGTGTAGCATCAGTACAACCGACCCCATGTACTGAGTAACTGTTGAGCCTAATCTCGGCGAAGTAGTGACGAGGCTAGGACACGACAATCATATATACCTGTGCAGTTAAATCATATACAAACAAAATCATAATAACAGGAATCAACGGAATAAGATGGGAGGAGGACATGCTGCGGGGGATATCAAATTCTAACAATAAACCAATAAAGAAGCATCAATAAAGAAGCATAATGAACATCATATCTATATCAACAAGAATAATGAAACAGTAACACGTGCACGACATCACCCTTCGTGTTTTTACTCTCGTCCTCACCATATGAATCAACAGAAACGGCACGACATCACCCTTCGTGCATTACCTCTCATCATCGTGGCACGGTATCACCCTTCATGCATTATTTCTCACAATATCGGCACGGCATCACCCTTCGTGCATTAACTCTCATATCATGGCACGACATTATCCTTCGTGCATTAACACTCATAATATCGGCATGGCATCACCCTTCGTGCTTTACACTCTTCCTCACCCAAATAATAAATACAATACGTCCCGGAAAGGGAATCAACAATATCAACAATAACATCCCGGCAAGGGAATCAACAATGTCAACAATAACATTCCGGCAAGGGATTCAGCTATAACCAATCTTGTTTTCAACAATTACTTTACAAAATGAAACTCAACTTGAGCCAATACTCAAGAATAGTCAATTACCAAGAAACTTTTATAAGCTTTGTTCAATATTAATAATCATCAATTTGAGCCTGATCGATACATAGTAGAGTCATCACAATCATGATATAAAGACTTACGGGCATGCTTGACACTAACGTATAGATACTCGTCACCACACCTATACGTTGTACTCCATACTAACACATAGCAAATAAGACCACAACTCCTATTCCCTCAAGCTAAGGTTAAGCCAAACACTTACCTCGATTTCGCGGACAAGATTAAGCCTCAACTACCGCGTTACCTATCGGTTCCACTTCCAATTCACGTGTATCTAGTCATAATTTACTTAATAACATTAATAAATGCTAAATAAACCAATTCTAATGCATGAAAATAGATTTCCCAATGATCTCCCCAAAAAGTCAAAACCCGCCCCCGGGCCCGCATGGTCAAAACCCGAAGTTTGAACCAAAACTCGATCACCCATTCACTCACGAACTCAAATATGCAATTTGTTTTGAAATCGAACCTCAAATTGAGGTCCAAATCCCCAAAATTTAAAAATTCTAACTTTTACCAAAAAGCACCCAATTTCCCATGAAAACCCCTAGATTTTGAAGTGAAATCATGTAAAAGGATGGATTAGATTGAAGAAGATGAGTTAGAAATCACTTACTTATGATTTGGAGAAGTTTGAGCCTTTGAAAAATCGCCTAAGGGTGTTTAGGTTTTGCGAAAGTTGTAAAATGATGAAGAATCCCGTCAAAATCCCACTTAACAAGTCGCAGATGTTGCAATTGCGACCAGGGGTTCGCAATTGCGACCCTTTGAAATCCTATCATCTTCGCATTTGCGAAGGAATCGTCGCATTTGCGATGAAGGTCCTTCGCATTTTCCAGCCCTGGGGTCGCATTTGCGATGAGGGCCTGCCCAGGCTTGGTTCCCAATTGACACTTTGGTCGCATTTCCCAAGCCTGACCGCTTCGCAATTGCGAAGCCTGATCTCGCAATTGCGAGATCAGAGGCCTGGGTAAAATTACCAGATGCACAGCTGCAATTTTCCTAAGTCCAAATCACCCCGTGCCCTATCCAAAACTCCCCGAGCCCTCGGGGCTCCAAACCAAACATGCACGCAAGTTTAAAAACATCATACGGACTTGTTTGTGATATCAAATCATCAAAATAACATCAACAACTACGAATTTAACCTCAAATTCATGAAATTCCTTAAGAACATTGAAATTTTCATTTCCTCAACAAAAGGTCTGATTTATGCCAAATCAACTCCGATTCTTACCAAATTCCACAGATTCAACTTAATTATTATTTTAAACCTGTACCGGGATCCGAAACCAAGATACGGGCTCGATACCATCAAAAACAAGCATCATTTCATTTCAAAAAGTCTTTATATTTTCCAGCAAATAATTTCTTTAAAAATTCTTTTTCTCTGGCTAGGGACCATGGAATTCGATTTTGGGCATACGCCCAAGTCCCATTTTTACTACGGACCCTACGGGACCAACCGATCATGGGTCCAGGTCCATTTACCAAGAATGTTGATCAAAGTCAACTTTAATTAATTTTAAAGCCCACATTCATTATTTTTCCTAAATTTCACATAAAAGCTTTCCGGAAACGCGCATGGATCGCGCACGTAAATCGAGGTGAGACAAAAATAGGTTTTTAAGGCCTCAGAACACAGTTTTGACTTCTAAAACAAGAGATGAACTTTAGGGTCATTACATTCTCCACCTCTAAAACAACCGTTCGTCCTCGAACGGACATAAAAAAGTACTTGAGTCGGTGAAAAGATGAGGATAACGGCTTCGCATATTGGACTTGGACTCCCAGGTCGCTGCCTCAACAGGCTGACCTCTCCACTGCACACGAATTGAAGGGAAATTCTTCGATCTCAACTGACGAACTTGCCGGTCTAGAATGCCTACCGGCTCCTCCTCATAGGTCAAGTCCTTGTCCAATTGAACAGTGCTGAAGTCTAACACGTGGGATGGATCGCCGTGATACTTCCGAAGCATGGACACATGAAACACTGGATGCTCTGCCGGTAAACTTGATGGCAACGCATATCTATAAGCCACCTCTCCCACCCGATCAAGAATCTCGAAAGGACCGATGAACTTAGGGCTTAGCTTGCCCTTCTTTCCAAATCTCATCACGCTCTTCATGGGCGATACCCGAAGCAACACTCGCTCTCCAACCATGAATGCCACATCACGAACCTTGCGGTCGGCATAACTCTTTTGCCTGGACTGAGCTGTATGAAGCCTATCCTGAATGATCTTAACCTTGTCCAAGGCATCCTATACCAAATCTGTACCCAATAATCGAGCCTCTCCCGGCTCAAACCACCCAACTGGCGATCGACATCGTCTACCACATAATGCCTCATAGGGGGCCATCTGGATGCTCGACTAATAGCTATTGTTATAGGCAAACTCCGCTAATGGCAAGAACTGATCCCACAAACCTCCAAAGTCAATAACACATGCTCGGAGCATATCCTCCAAAATCTAAATAGTACGCTCGGACTGTCCGTCCGTCTGAGGATGAAATGCTGTGCTCAACTTGACCCGAGTACCCAACTCAAGCTGAACTGCCCTCTAAAAGTGCAAGGTAACTACGTACCTCGGTCAGAAATAATAGACACGGGCACACCATGAGGACGAATAATCTCCCGGATATAAATCTCTGCCAACCGCTCAGAAGAATAGAAAACTGCCACAGAAATGAAATGCGCTGACTTAGTCAGCCTATCCACAATAACCCACACTGCGTCGAACGTCCTCTAAGTCCGTGGGGGTCCAACAACGAAGTCCATAGTGATACGCTCCCACTTCCACTCGGGAATCTCAATCTTCTGGAACAAACCACCAAGTCTCTAATGCTCGTACTTTGCCTGCTGACAATTCAAACACCGGGCCACGCATGCAACAATATCCTTCTTCATCCTCATCCACCAATAATGTTGCCGCAAGTCTGATAATAGGCTAAATTGTATAGTTTGGCCTACGTTCACTACAAGAAAAAGGGTTATTAGGGACCAAAATTTAGCGACGAACATAAAATATGGTCCGTAATGGTACACTTACAGGTACGAGATTATTTTCCGGTCCTTAATCCCCATTTTTATTTTTAAGGAAACAAAAGGGCATAAAGACCCCGTCGCTAATAATAAAATTTCAGCAGTGGGCGCTCTAAAATTTTTTGCCAAAGGCGCGAAACAAAAAGGTCTCTAAAAAATCCCTAAAGACCTAAAGCTAGCAAAAATCCCAAATTGCAGTTGTGGATTGCTCATATCCCAAATTTCAGCTGTTGGTCGCTCAAACCCCAAACTTTGGATCTCCACTACTTGCACAACTCTGTTTTACTACTAAATTTGTGCTTCTGCTTCTGATCTTGACCTATAAGTAGTAGCAGCTAAAAAGAATTCTTTTTATCATCCCATAAACTTCAGAGAGGTAACCCATTTTGCTTTTCTTTGTTACTCTCTTAAGTTTTAGTAATTTTTTTGTGAATATTGCTGGAAAAAAAAATCCTATTTTTTCACTTTTCTCTCTTCAGAATACTAAGAAAGGTGTTATTCCTTTTAGATATTCTTGATATCAGGTACATCATGAGTAAATTTCATACTTCTCATTTATTTATCTGAATCATCCATATCTTTCATATAATCCTTCCTTTAGTTTCTTTTCTTTCTTTCTGACCAAGGTTCTGCGATAAAAATTTCTTTGTTTGTTTGAATAATCGTTGTTATGTGAGTATATATTGGGTTGGAGGGCAAAGATCGAAGGTCTTCAAGGGTTGAGGTTTTCACTGTCGGGTTGCATTTAAAAAGTTTTCCGGAGACTTGGTTGAAGGGCTAACAATATGTCGTGTGTTAAATTTATTGAGTGCTTTTATTTGTTCTGATTTTTCTTATAAATAGTTGAATTGGTTGAACTTTTTTGACCTATTAGGTACTCTAGAAACATCAGATTGTGCCTTTTCTTTCTCAGGTAGTCCTTAGTTTTTACGACTACAACAATGACTTTTTAACAGTATTTTCGTAGGCAACAAAGTGCTTGATAAATATTATTAAATTTAGTTCTCTGGTCGCTTGACCTATATCTACAGCTAGTTGCCATTGTTATAGTCATGAATTTATATGCATTATTACCGTACTGTCTAATGTTCATTATAATAGGAGTATAAAAATGGTCGATGGCCTGTGCACACAACATGTAATGGATGTCTTTTATCTTGATTGAGTTTTCATATATCAGTTGATGTTGAATTTTCTTTTTATAGGCATACATCAGTTGATGATCCTGCTCTTAACTTCCCATGTTAAGAAAGATAAATGGAACTTAAAGAGATGTGCTCAACTTATGGCTATTGTATCTTTTTTCTTTTCTTTTCTCTGTTATCGCTGCTGCTGCAGTTGTTGTTAAACAAGAAAAAGGGTTATAAAATAAAGGAACTTGATAATCAGTGTGATGGCTCATTTAGTTGTTTAGTTTTCATCTACAATGTGGTTCATGAACTAAAATTTTGATCAGCTAAAATGGATATTATTTGTCTCTTGTGTGCATTAGTTGAATTAGGATAATTTATGTTAGACGCCTATGTTATCCTTTTCTTTTAAATCTAATTTTTATATACCTTCTAAGGTTATGGCTCCAAGTAAGCAATGGATGCAACTTGTTGATAATCGACTTGATGAAACCTACTTGGACTTCATTTTCTTACTATGATCTTTTAATTGAGAATTATTCCAATACTCTCTTGTTCTTATTTGGACCGTTGCTTGTCCATCCGACAACTTTCTCTACTTTCTTCATAGAAAAATTCAAAATCAATGTAGTACTACTATATGGTTATATAAGCAGATGATCAATTATGTTAGTAAGCCAGGGTAGACACTTTCTTATTTTTGGTTTTTCTTGTAAATGAAGGTGAAGTTGTATGTATACTCCAGATTATATATCTTATAGAGGTAATTAACTTTATCACCTTTAACTTATTTTCCAGCAATAATGCCTTCCAACCAGAATGAAATTTAGCATTTGTGCCTCCAATAGTGCATTTGACAGACCAAGATCCCCTGCCTCTGCCTGGAACACGAAGCACTAAATGGCCATAGTTCTCAAGGAAATACTTCCTGGAAAATATCGTGCTACGGACTGCTATAGGAGATTGGTAAGTAAATTGATTTTGACATAGTGCAAAATAGAAAAAAGAACGAGTGGAGCACTACAAAGTCCACAAAGTTTATAGCTTGTAGCTTCCAAGATTGAATGGAGAGAAGACATATGATGGTTGCATAAAAAATATAATAAATGGATTCTTGGACTTAAAAGCTTTTTCTCTTTGATATAATACAACCCTTTCTTTGTCCATTACTGCTTTGTTTTGAAACAATCGAAAAACATGTGCATTTCATTAATTGAACATGTACCTTACTTTAGTTATATTATGAATTATGACAGAAATCTATTTATATACTTTGTTAGGCTCAAATTCAAGAATTGGTGTCTGCACCTTCTCTTCCGAGCATAGAGATTGTAGAAAAATGCTTTGGACCCCAGACTCGTGGCCATGTAGTTGGCTTTGGTGGTGGCGTAAAGGCGAAGGACTTAAAAAGCGAGACTTCCTCAAAGACTGAATTATTGTCAGAACTTTGTTCAACTCAAGACTCAAGAGGAAAATAACTGCTTGAAAGATCGCTTGCCAAACATAGAAAATGAGATGAATCAATTAAAAGAATTGGTATTAGCTCAACATTCAAATGTCCAGCCTTCGACATCACCTATTTTCGAAGAAGAATGAATATACCAAGTTAGTAATAGCTTACCCAAAGCTTTAATTTTTTTTGTTGCTTTTAGTTTTTGCGATCTTATGTAACAATTAATACTATTCTATAGGTGCTCAAATGCCAGTTCATTTCAAGCAACATGAAATGATTACTGGATTCCTCAGTGTTTTTGCATAAAAGATACCCACATCAGATACTGAATATGGTAAGAATGTGATGTACTAGTTTATAGATAAGGAATGAGGTACTGCCTTACAGATTCTAAAAGCTAAACTAGAAAGAGTACATTTTATAAAGTTTCTTCAATTCTCTCCTTTCTGCTATTAATTTCGACCTATATGATTATCAGTATGGGTGATAAGGGGGTCATATGTTGAATATAATCTACATGACCTTATACAAGAAACATCAACATGTAAACAGCTTTATGAGTTGAAAATAAGCATATATGTAAATCTATCTATCATTTCAAAATATGTCAACTAGCTTGCTGGAGTCATGGACATAACATTTTGGTCCCTGTAGATACGCCTCATTGCCTATTTATCTTTGAAGTGTGTACCTTGATCAATATGAATAGTTTTTTCGGAATTAAGTGGTGATTATATTACTGTTTGAGTGAAGTTACAAAAAATAATTTAACCAATTGTCCAATTTATTTTTATACATTTTTTTCTAATGAAAATCTCTTGATACTTTTTACAGTTGGATACGGGAGTTTACATGAAGCAAGTTTGTGAGGACCTACAGCTGTTTGACTATCATTTTGCTAGGAATGCTGGACAAAATTTATATTATAGGCTAGGGATATTTTTTTTTTATATTAGCTATTTACGTTTTTTGCTAAGGGAATATGTACACATTATTGTGACCATATAGCTTAATTACTTTGTGTCTGTACAGTGCCAATAATTGATGTTTATCCTTTTTGTAATGCATTTCTCTATATATGTTTTCAAAGGAGAAGGTCCATCATTATATTATCTTATCCTTATTTTTAGTTGCAAATTGAATATGATTGATAGAATTAACGGATTAAGACAATGATTTACAGGGACTGGGTCATAATTATCTTTAACGACCAGATTACTCGTTTGTGGCACATGAGAAATTGATTGGACAATTTTCATTAAGGACCAGAATATTTGTACTAAATGTTCTTTAGGGACCAGATACTAAGTCCTACAATTTCCAATTAGGGACCATAAATATGGTCTCTAAATGGGTTTTAGGACCAGAAATATTCCGGTCGCTAAGGAGTATTAACGACCAGTTCACTTTCCCAGTCGTTAATTGTCATTAGCGTCGGAGGCTATTGCGACGGTTGGCGACCAGATATCACTTGTCGCTATTGGTCTTTAGGGACCAGAATTCCAGTATTAGGGACCATATTTCCCTACGCTATTGTCTGTTTTTCTTGTAGTGGTTTGGGCTCTAACTTAAGGATGTTTTACTGTTGTAAGTGTGTAAATAACGCAAAAATTGGCTCTAATGGTGACTTTGATGTTTCACAGGAGTTCAATAATCAAATGCGGACTTATGATGGTGATCCGGGCGAAAATTGAAGTGAAGGGATGAAAATTGGAACAAAAGCATCAAACCAGTGGAAAACCCCACTAGCGCGGACATTAGCGCGACCTTAGCACGCCCGCGCTAGCCCAGTAGTCCAAAACAGAAGAAAACCCCACTAGCGCGGGTATTAGTGCAGCCTTAGCACGCCCGCGCTAGCCCAGCAGTCCAAAACAGAAGGAAACCCCACTAGCGCGGGCATTAGCGCGCCCGCGCTAGTCCAGTGGCGGAAACAGAGTTTTAAAAAAGGGTAATTTCGGAAGTTCAAGCAAATCCACACAAACTATAAAATGTTTAACAAGTCCAAAAGTTTAGGGAGTTTGAGTTTTTGAGAAGAAGCAAGAGAGGAAAGGAGGCAACTTGGAAAAAAAACAATTTTTACTTTCCCTACTTTATTCTTCTATCAATGACTATGAATTTTTTTGTAGTTTTTATTGTTGTCATGAGTAGCTAAATACTTGAATCTAAGGTTTTGGTGAAACCCGTTGGGGATGACTTGGTTGTTATATTAATATAGTTTTGAATTGGTTTTAATCTCTATTTGTTCATCTACGTTCTGCTTGTGATTAATTGAAAGGGCCCTCAATTATCCGTCCCTATTTAGTATGTATCTTCTTGAGGGAGAGTGCATATTTAGGTAGCTGTTTGAACAACATCACTCCCAGAGTATAGACGAGAGTCATAACCGGGGGTTTAGAGGTTGGTTTAGAGATAACGATACCTCGGGTGCAATCTAAGTGAACTGTAATGAGAATCTAGCTAGCGTAGCTTGAGAGAGTGTGTCTAGTAAATTATCATAATTGCTTGAGAAAGATTTATGATAGCTGGAGAGTTCGTGATTGATAGAGATAACTGAGTCACAGTTATAAGCCATATACAACCAAGGAAATCAACAACGGGGGAAACCATTACCTTAGACCTTATTCCAATTGTTTACACGTCAAGCATAGTTAATTTTGAGTTGTTTATCTATTTTAAGTTTTAGTTGTTAGAAATATCATCAACTGTTAATCACAGAGTTTGGGGAAATTGATTCTATGAATTTAGTAAGTCCGACAAGAGTAATTGATAGGTTAATTCCCTGTGGTTCGACTCTGGGCAAAATTACTCAGATTATATTTGCAACGTCCGTGTGTCTTTTTATAAGGCATAATTTGGCATTATCAAATTTTGGCGCCGTTGCCGGGGAATTAACGGTGTTATCAATTACAATTGAAAGAAGTACAAAATTCGTAGTGTAGTCAGTTTTCTCTATACCCAATCTTTTCATTGAAGTTCTAATGTTTGAACTCTTGTGGAAATCAGGTGTATGCCTAGAAGTTCCTCGAGGACTGGAGAACTGCTAGAAGGACTTTCAGACCCCGAGAAAACATTCAGGACATTGAACCGTGCCAACAAGAGGCTCCAACAATCACACCAGCTCGAATTTGACATGGGTGACGCAGACAACATCATTGGAAACGTTGGGGATCCGCCAGCAAACCCCAACGTAAGAATAGTGGCACCTCTTGTGCCCGAAGCTGCACTTTATGACTGGGCACAACCCACAGCTGATAACTTGGCCACTGCCATAGTTGTGCCCGCAATTCAAGCGGAGACCTTCCAGATAACCAACAATATGCTGCATCTATTGCAGAATAAAGGATTGTTCTCCGGATCACACATTGAAGACCCTCAGCAGCACTTGAAAATTTTTCTGTCAATTTGTGTGACCCAAAGACAGCCAAATGTGACCCCGGAAGCTATCAAGCTGTTACCGTTCCCATTCTCTGTGATCGGGGAAGCTCAGACTTGGTTAAATTCACTCCCTATCAATTCCATTGCCACCTGGGAGGAATTAGTCAAGCAGTTCCTGAACAAGTTCTATCCGCCAAACAAGACTGCAAGACAGATTGATGAAATATTGCAGTATAAGCAGCAGCCAACTGAGTCCTTGCAAGAAACTTGGGAAAGATTTAAAGGGATGCTAGTGAAGTGTCCTCACCATGGAATTCCAGACCAGATGATCGGCCAGAGATTCTACATGGGGCTAGCTGACAATTTAAAAGCAAATGTGGATGCTTCAGCTGGAGGTGCACTGTTGAGTAAGACATTCACCGAGTGCAAAATCCTTCTTGATAAGATGTCACAAAATTCAGGGTGGATGACTAGAGGTACAACACTGGCACCCATAGTGCATTCAGTTCCTCTTGACCCAAATAATTCGCATGCAGAGAACATGGCCACACTCATGACCCAGATGAGCATATTGACAAAGAAGATAGATGAGATGGGTACAAAACAGGTGCACATTGTTGATACTACAAATGGAGGACTGTGTACACCTTGTATTAATCAGTCTTATGTGTGTTCGTGGAGCAGAGAAGGTGAAAATCAAGGGGCAAGAGAAGATATGAATTATGTCAACAACTTCGGGGGTCAGAGACAGGGAGGACAACAGTGGAGACCGCCGCAAAATCAGCAGTACAGGCCTAACATGCAACAACTTGGGGGTCACCCTCAAAACCAAATAGTGCCAGTACCATATCAGAAACCACAGGGCTATCCACAGCAAAATCAGCAGCAACTAACATATCAACAACCTCCTCAGCAAGATAACAACATGATAGAAATCAGGGGTATGCTTCAGCAACTTATTGGGACAAATAACAAAGTGCAGGAAAAGTTGGCAGTGCATGATTCAGCTATAAAGAACTTTGAAACGCAGCTGGGACAACTGTCCATGGCTTTAAACAACCATCCTCAGGGAACCTTGCCTGCAGACACTAACATAAACCCCAAGGAGCAAAACCCAAATCAGCTGATGGCAGTAAGTCTCCGGAATGGGAGAGATTTAGACAGAGAACATGAGATTATACAAGCCAGTAAGGAGAATACGACAGTCACTCCGATGCCATTAGAGGAGGAGGAACCAACAGAGCTTACTGAAGTGGTGGTTGAGTAGAGTCAGGAGGAAAAAGGCAAAGAAAAGATGAATGAGAAAGCTGCAGAACAGGTGGCACCTCCTGTGACAGAAAATTCCAACAGAGAGAAGCCAGCAACCAATGCACAAAGGGTGATACCTGCACCCTTCCCTCAGAGACTAGTAAAACAAAAGAAGACAGACCAATACAAGAAATTCATGGAGATGCTGCGTCAAATTCAGTTGAATATTCCGCTGATGGATGCTCTGAGGGAGATGCCCGGTTATGCCAAGATGATGAAGGATCTAATGTCACGGAAGTTTGATTTTCAGGATCTGTCCACTGTGACTCTGACACAGACCTGCAGCGCAGTAGTAACAAGAACGATGGCTCAAAAGATGTCTGATCCAGGTAGCTTCACTATCCCATGCACAATTGGGAGTTATGCCTTTGCAAAGGCATTATGTGATTTGGGAGCCAGCATAAATCTGATGCCGCTGGCAGTGTACACCAAGCTGGGCATTGGCAGAGCTAGACCGACTTCGATGCTGCTACAGCTGGCTGACCGCACGGTGAAAAGGCCAACTTGGTATTCTTGATGATATGTTGGTGCACGTGGGGAAGTTTGTGTTCCGAGCAGACTTTGTTATTCTGGATTGTCAGGTAGATGAGGAGATACCTCTCATTTTGGGTAGACCATTTTTGGCCACTGGCAGAGCATTGATCGATTGTGAGACTGGGGAATTAAAAATGAGACTGAATGATGAAGAAGTCATATTCAATGTTCAGCAATCTATGAGGAGACCCAGCGAATATGCTAATTGCTCTCTAGTGGAGGCAGTAGATGTGATCCTGCAAGAAGATGATATGACCCTGACCGTTAAAGATCCATTAGAGACATGTCTGACAAATTTAGAAGAGATGGATGGTGAAGGGTTAGCTGAATGGGTCATGGCACTTGAAGGCCAAGGATTCTGGACAAGGGAACCTCAGTTCGAGTCCCTTGAACTAGAAAAAAGGGCTACACCTCCAGCAAAGCCATCAATAGAGGAACCACCCAAGCTGGAGCTGAAACCACTCCCAGCTTACCTCAGGTATGTTTTCTTAGGCCCTGATTCTACTTTGCTTGTTATTATATCATCCGGTTTGCTAGATGTGCAGGTAGATCAGCTCTTACAGGTACTGCAGGAAAGTAAGGCTGCCATTGGCTGGACCATGGCAGACATAAAGGGTATCAGCCCAGCCTTTTGTATGCATAAGATTCTCTTGGAAGAAGGGCACAAACCTTCCAGGGAACATCAACGAAGGCTGAACCCGAACATGAAAGAGGTAGTAAAGAAGGAAGTGATCAAATGGTTAGATGCGGGAATCATCTTCCCCATCTCTGATAGCAATTGGGTCAGCCCTGTCCAATGTGTGCCGAAAAGGGAGGGGGGATGACTGTTGTGCATAATGAGAACAATGAGTTGATCTCAACTCGTACAGTCAAGGGATGCCGGATTTGCATGGACTACCGAAAATTGAACACAGCCACCCGGAAGGACCACTTCCCCTTGCCTTTCATTGACCAGATGTTGGACAGGCTGGCTGGGCGATCACACTTTTGTTTCTTGGATGGATATTCGGGGTACAATCAGATATCAATTGCCCTCGAAGATAGAGAGAAAACGTCCTTCACTTGTCCATATGGAATCTTCGCCTTTCGGAGAATGCCTTTTGGGCTTTGCAATGCACCAGCGACATTTCAACGATGCATGTTATCCATCTTCACAGACATGGTGGAGGATATTATGGAGGTCTTTATGGATGATTTCTCCGTGGTGGGAGATTCATTCGAAGACTGTCTTCACAACTTAAGAAGAGTGCTTAAAAGATGTGTGGAGACAAATTTAGTGCTAAATTGGGAGAAGTGCCATTTTATGGTACAGGAAGGGATAGTCCTGGGGCATCGAGTGTCCAGTAAAGGAATTGAGGTCGACCATGCTAAGGTTGACGTGATTGAGAAGCTACCACCTCCCACTTTAGTCAAGGCGGTGAGAAGTTTTCTGGGACACGCCGGGTTCTACCGGCGTTTCATAAAAGATTTTTCCAAAATTTCTAACCCATTATGCAAACTCCTTGAAAAGGATCAGCCATTTGTGTTTTCTAATGATTGCAAGTTGGCATTTGAGGAACTGAAGAAGAGGTTGGTAACTGCACCCATCATTGTTGCACCCAACTGGGAGCAACCATTTGAGCTCATGTGTGACGCAAGCGACTATGCCATAGGAGCAGTCTTGGGGCAGCGAAAGGATAAGTTGATGCACCCGATTTACTATGCAAGCAGAACGCTAAGCGGTGCACAGCTCAACTACACTGTGACGGAGAAGGAGATGTTACCGGTGGTGTTCGCTTTCGACAAGTTCCGATCATATCTGATTGGCTCCAAGGTAATTGTATACACTGACCATGCAGCTCTCAGGTACCTGATTGATTAGAAGGAGTCTAATCTGCGCCTGATTCGTTGGGTGCTGCTGTTGCAAGAATTTAACCTCAAAATTCGTGACCGTAAGGGCACAGAAAATCAAGTCGCTGATCATCTATCACGACTTGAAGGAGCTGAAAAATCAGTCGAGGTCGAAGAGATTCTGGAAACCTTTCATTATGCAAATCTTTGGCGCCGTTGCCGGGGAATTACGTATTATTCCAAATTACAATTGAAAGAAGTACAAAAATTGTAAGTTAGTCAGTTTTCCTCTATACCAATCTTTTCAGTTGAAATTCTAAGTTTGAACTCTTGTGAAATATGTGTATGCCTTAGCAAGTTCCTCGAGGACTGGAGAACTGCTATGAATGGACTTTCAGACCCGAGAAAAACATTCAGACATTCTGAACCTCCAACAAGAAGGCCGTCAACATTCACACCAGCTCGAATTGACATGCGGTGACCAGAACATCATGGAACGGTTGGGGATCCCCATGCAAACTCCCAAACGTTAAAGAATAGTTGCACCTCTTGCCGAAGCTGCACTTTATGACTGCACAACCACATGCTGATTAACTGGCCAACTGCCAATAGTATGTGCCCGCAAATTTCAGCGAGAGACCTTCCAGATAAACCAACAATATGCGCACATTGCAAATAAAAGGATTGTTTCCGGATCACACATTGAAACCCTCACAGAGCACTTGAAAATTTTTCTGTTCAATTTGTGTACCAAAAGACAGCCAAATTGACCCCGGAAGCTATCAAGCTTTACCGTTCCATTCTCTGTACTCGGGGTAAGCTCAGACTTCGGTTAAATTCACACCCTATCAATCCATTGCCACCGGGCAGGAATTACGTCAAAGCATTCCCTGAACAGTCATCTATCCGTCCAAATACTAAACGATCTGCAGACACGCAGATGAAATGCAAGTAAACCCAAGAACTGATCACCTTGCAAAACTTGGAAAATTCCTTAAAGGATGCTAGTGAAGTGTCTCTTTGCACCATGGAATCTCCAGGATCCAGATGATCGGCCAGAGTTCCTCCATGGGGCTAGACTGACAATTTAAAAGCATAGGGATGCTCAGCTGATGTGCACTGTGAGTAAGACATCACCGAGTGCAAAATCCACTTCGTTGATAAGATGTCACAAAAATTCAGGGTGGTGGATAGAGTACAACACTGGCACACCCATTAGTTGCATTCATTGCTCTTGACCCAAACAAATTGCATGCAGAAACGATGGCCACACTCATGACCCCAGATGACATAGTGACAAAGAATGAAGGATTGAGATGGGTTACAAACAGGTGCACATTGTTGACTACTACAAATGGAGAGACTGTGTAACCCCTGTGTATTATCATCTATTGTGTTCGTGGAGCAAGAGAAGGTGAAAATCAAGGGGCAAGAGAAATATCTGAATTATTCGTCAAAACAACTCGGGGTCAAGAGACAGGGAGACAACAGTGGGAGACGCCGCAAAAATCACAAGTACAGGCACTAACATGCAACAGTTGGGGGTCACCCTCCAAAACCAAATAATAGTGCCAGTACCAATCAAAACCACAGGCTAATCCACAGCAAACATAAGCAGCAACGTAAACTATCAACAACCTCCTCAGAAAAAACAACATGATAGAATCAGGGTATGCGTCAGCAACTTATGGGAAAAACAAAGTGCAGGAAAAAGTTGCAGTGCCATATTCAGCTATAAGAACTTTGAAACCAGCTGGGCACAACTGTCATGCTTAACAACCTCCTCAGAACCTCCTGCAGACACTAACATAAACCCCACAGGGAGCAAAACCCAAATCAGCTTATGCAGTAAGTCTCCGGAATGAGGAGAATTTAGAACAGAACATGAATTATACAAGCTAGTAAGGAGAATACGACAGTCACTCCATCCATTAGAGAGAAGGAAACCAACAGACCGCTTACTGAAGTGGTGGTTGCAGTAGAGTCAGAGAAAAAAGCAAAGAAAAGCTATAGAATGAAAGCGCTGCCAAGACATGTCACCTCCTTGACAGAAAATTCCACAGAGAGAAGCAGCAACCAATTTTGGGCTCTAACTTAAGGATGTTTTACTGTTGTATGTGTGTAAATAATGCAAAAATTGGCTCTAATGGTGACTTTGATGTTTCACAGGAGTTTAATAATCAAATGCGGACTTATGATGGTGATCCGGGCGAAAATTGGAGTGAAGGGACGAAAATTGGAACGAAAGCATCAAACCAGCGGAAAACCCCACTAGCGCGGGCATTAGCGCGGCCTTAGCGCGCCCGCGCTAGCCCAGCAGTCCAAAATAGAAGAAAACCCCACTAGCGCGGGTATTAGCGCGGCCTTAGAACTCCCGCGCTAGCCCAGCAATCCAAAACAGAAGGAAACCCCACTAGCGCGGGCATTAGCGCGCCCGCGCTAGTCCAGTGGCGGAAACAGAGTTTTAAAAAAGGGCAATTTTGGAAGTTCAAGCAAATCCACACAAACTATAAAATGTTTAACAAGTCCAAAAGTTTAGGGAGTTCGAGTTTTTGAGAAGAAGCAAGAGAGGCAAGGAGGCAACTTGGAAAAAAAAACAATTTTTACTTTCCCTACTTTATTCTTCTATCAATGACTATGAATTCTTTTGTAGTTTTTAGTGTTGTCATGAGTAGCTAAATACTTGAATCTAAGGTTTTGGTGAAACCCGTTGGGGATGACTTGGTTGTTATATTAATATAGTTTTGAATTGGTTTTAATCTCTATTTGTTCATCTACGTTCTGCTTGTGGTTAATTGAAAGGGCCCTCAATTATCCGTCCCTATTTAGTATGTATCTACTTGAGAGAGAGTCCATATTTAGGTATCTGTTTGAACAACATCACTCCCGGAGTATAGACGAGAGTCATAACCGAGGGTTTAGAGGTTGGTTTAGAGATAACGATACCTCGGGTGCAATCTAAGTGAACTGTAATGAGAATCTAGCTAGCGTAGCTTGAGAGAGTGCGTCTAGTAAATTATCATAATTGCTTGAGAAAGATTTATGATAGCTGGAGAGTTCATGATTGATAGAGATAACTGAGTCACAGTTATAAGCCATATACAACCAACGAAATCAACAACGGGGAAAACCATTACCTTAGACCTTATTCCAATTGTTTACACATCAAGCATAGTTAATTTTTAGTTGTTTATCTATTTTTAGTTTTAGTTGTTAGAAATATCATCAACTGTTAATCACAAAGTTTGGGGAAATTGATTCTGTGAATTTAGTAAGTCCGACAAGAGTAATTGATAGGTTAATTCCCTATGGTTCGACTCTGGGCAGAATTACTCAGATTATATTTGCAACGTCCGTGTGTCTTTTTATAAGGCATAGTTTGGCGTTATCAAAGTCTTGATACATCTTGGAGGCGCCCGGATGAATAGAGTATCGGGAACTATCGGCCTCCTCTAGAATCAACTCACGAAGTCCATCCACATTAGGTACACATGTACGACCCTGCATCCTTAAAACTCCATCATCTCCAACTGTAACCTGCTTGGCACCCCCATGCCGCACTGTGTACCTTAGGACAAACAAATGAGGATCATCATACTGCCAATCTTGGATAAGCTCAAATAATGAAGAACGAGCGACTGTGCAAGCTAGCACACATTTGGGCTCAGAAACATCCAACCTCACGAACTGATTGGCTAAAGCCTGAACATCCAAAGCAAGCGGTCTCTCACCCACTGGAATATACGCAAGACTGCCCATACTGGCTGACTTCCTACTCAAAGCATCGGCCACCACATTGGCCTTCCCCGGATGATACAAGATGGTGATGTCATAGTCTTTCAATAGCTCCAACCACCTTCTCTGCCTCAAATTTAGCTCCTTCTGCTTGAACAAATACTGCAAACTCTTATGATCCGTGAACACCTCACATGACACGCCATATAAGTAATGCCTCCAAATCTTCAGCGCGTGAACAATGGCTGCTAGCTCCAAATCATGAACGGGATAATTCTTCTCGTGAACCTTCAGTTGTCGTGAAGCATATACAATAACATTGCCATTCTGCATCAACACCGCACCGAGTCTAACACGAGATGCATCACAATACACTGTATATGGCCTTGAAACCGTAGGTAATACCAACACCGACGCCGTAGTCAAAGCTGTCTTGAGCTTCTGGAAGCTCGCCTCACACTTATCCGACCACCTGAACTGGGCACCCTTCTGGGTCAACCTGGTCATCGAGGCTGTAATAGATGAAAACCCCTCCACAAACCGACGGTAATAACCCGCCAAACCCAAAAATCTCCAGATCTCTGTAGCTGATGTGGGTCGAGGCCAGTTCTTGACTGCCTCTATCTTCTTCGGATCCACCTGAATACCCTCTGTTGATACGGCGTGGACCAAGAATGCAACTGAACTCAACCAAAACTCGCACTTCAAAGGCTTAGCATACAACTGACTGTCTCTCAGAGTCTGAAGAACGACTCGAAGATGATGCTCGTGCTCCACTCGGCTGCAGGAGTAGATCAAAATATCATCAATGAAGACAATCATGAAGGAATCTAAATAAGGCCTGAACACTCGGTTCATCAAATCCATGAATGCTGCTGGGGCATTTGTCAACCTAAATGACATCACTAAAAACTCGTAATGCCCGTACCGAGTGCGGAAAGCTGTCTTAGGGACATCGAATGCCCTAATCCTCAACTGATGGTAGCCAAATCTCAAATCAATCTTCGAAAACACTTTGTCACCCTGAAGCTGGTCAAACAAATCACCAATCCTCGGCAATGGATACTTGTTCTTGATGGTGACCTTGTTCAACTATCGATAATCAATACACATTCTCATCGATCCATCCTTCTTCTTAACAAACAATACCGGCGCACCCCAGGGCGAGACACTAGGTCTAATGAAGCCCTTATCAAGCAAGTCCTGCAACTGTTCTTTTAACTCCTTCAACTTCGGCGGGGCCATACGATATGGCGGAATAGAAATGGGCTGAGTTCCCGGAGCCAAATCAATGCAAAAGTCGATATCCCTGTCGGGTGGCATCCCCGACAAGTCTGCAGGAAATACCTCTGGAAACTCACGAACAACTGGCACGGAATCCATAGAAGGAACCTCAGCACTAGAATCACGTACATATGCCAAGTAAGCCAAACACCCCTTCTCGACCATACACCGAGCCTTCGTATAAGAAACAACCTTGTTGGTAGAATGACCAGAAATCCCCCTCTACTCCAATCGAGGGAATCTCGGCAAGGCTAAGGTCACGGTCTTGGCGTGACAATCCAATATGGCATGATAAGGTGACAGCCAATCCATCCCCAATATGATGTCAAAATCAACCATATCCAGAAGTAAGAGATCTACACGGGTCATAAGACCCCCAATAATAACCACACACGAGCGATAGACACGGTCTACAACAATGGAATCAACCACTTGTGTGGAAACATATACAGGAGAACTCAAGGAATCATGAGGCACAACCAAATATGTAGCAAAATAAGATGACACATAGGAGTATGTAGACCCTGGATCAAACAGAACTAATGCATCTCTACTACAAACTGAAACCGTACCTGTGATAACGACATCGGATGCCTCAGCCTCAGGCCTGGCCGGGAAAGCATAACATCGAGGCTGGGCCCCACCACTCTGAACTACATCCCTGGGACGGCCTCCTACTAGCTGGCCTCCACCTCTAGCGGCCTGACCTCCACCTCTAACGGCCTGACCTCCACGTCTAACACCTCGACCTCTACCTCTAGCTGACTGACCCCTACCTCTAGCTGGTCGGGCGGGCTGTGGAACACCCGGTGCCTGAACCATAGAATGAGAACCCTGATGCTGAGAACTGCTCGAGGCTCGAGGGGAAAATCTAGAAATGTGCCTCGGATCGCCACAAGTATAACAATCCTCGATTGTTGGGACTGTTGACCCTAAAACTGGCCCTGACGGCCCGAGTAACCACCCTGAAAACTCTGGAACGGAGGTGCATTGATAGGAGCTGGTGATGCACTGTAGGGTAGCTGATCTGAATACTGCATGTGAGAACCACGGCCACCTGGAGCACCATGAGAAGCCTGAAGTGCTGAATGAAACGGCCTGGGAGGATGGCCCCTACCAAAAGAATCCTTGTTTCCAGACGAGGCACCACTGAATCTGCCCGAATGATGAGGCCTCTTGTCAGACCCCTGACCACCCCCCTGTGATAGAACCATCTCAACTCGCCGGGCCACATTGGCCGCATCCTGAAAAGAAATCTCGCTCCCTGTCTCCTTAGCCATCTGCAATCGAATAGGCTAAGCGATTCCCTTAATGAACCTCCTCTCTCTCTCTCTCTCTCTTTCTCTCTCAGCGAGAAGTATAATAAGAGCATGACGGGCCAAGGCAATAAATCTGGTCTCGTACTGAGTGACGGTCATAGAACCCTGCCGGAGACGCTCAAACTGCCTTCGATAGTCCTCACTCTGAGTGATAGGAAGAAACTTCTCAAGAAATAGCTAAGAGAACTGATCCCAAGTCAAAGCCGGTGACCCAGCTGGCCTAGCCAAACAATAATCCCTCCACCAAGTCTTGGCGGAACCTGACAAACGAAAAACAGCAAAGTCGACCCCATTGGTCTCCACTATCCCCATGTTCCGAAGAACCTCGTGACAACTGTCCAAATAGTCCTGGGGATCCTCTGAGGATGTACCACCATAAGTAGTAGTGAATAGCTTGGTGAACTTGTCCAACCTCCACAAAGCATCAGCAGACATAACTGCTCCATCACCGGTCTGAGCTACCATACCCGACTGAACTACTCCAACTGGCTGAGCTACTGGAGTCAGAAACTGAGGAGCCATCTGCTCCGGAGTGCGAGTAGCAGGAGTCTGTGCTCCTCCCCCAGCCTGAGAGACGGCTGGTGCTACAGGAAGTAAGACTGCCTGGGCGACACTCTCCATAAGGCCCACTAGACGGACCAAAGCATCCTGAAGTACCGGCGTAGCGATGAACCCCCCTGGGACCTGAGCTGGCCCTGCTGGTACGGTCTGGGCTGGAGCCTCCTCCTCAACCTCTACCTGAGGCTCCGCCACTGGTGCTGCTGCTCTGGGCTGAGTCCTTCCCCTACCTCGGCCTCTAGCACGGCCTCGGCCTCGTCCTCTGCCCCTCGTAGGAGCTGCCACTGGGGGCTCGGGCTGCTGATCAGCGGATGAAGAAGCATGTGTTCTCGCCATCTGTGAAAGAACAGAGTAGAAGTTCAATTAGCATTGAGAAGTCAAATCGCACAACAGAGAAGAATAGATGTGAAGTTATTCCTAAACTCTGTAGCCTCTGGGGATAAGCACAGACGTCTCCGTAGCGATCCCTCAGAATCTACCTAGCTTGTTCGTGAATTGTGAGGCCTAGGCAACCTAGTGCTCTGATACCAACTTGTCATGACCTGGATTTCCCACCCTCGGGAGTCGTGATGGCGCCTACTCGTGAAAGCTAGGCAAGCCAACTATTAAGGTTCTACACATTAACAACCAACCCAAACAATTATAAAAAGTAAGTATAGCTAAACAAATGAAAAGCGCTGAAGAGTTAAAATAAATCCAAATACTCCAATACATGTCTACCCACGAATCTGGTATCACAAATTCACGAACATCTACGAATTTGTACAAATACTGGTCTGAAAAGAAAAGAACAACTGTTCTCGGAATGAAAAGAGACAGTAGAAAGCTAAAACAGGGAAGGGGGACTTTAGGCTCTGTGGACGCTAGCAGATCTACCTTGGTCTTCCTGGACTGAAGGCATCTACCTCATCTACTCACCGGGTCCGGTATCGAAATCTGCACAAAAGAGTGTAGAGTGTAGCATCAGTACAACCGACCCCATGTACTAAGTAAGTGTTGAGCCTAACCTCGGCGAAGTAGTGACGAGGCTTGGACACGACAATCATGTATACATGTGCAGTTAAATCATATACAAACAAAATCATAATAATATGAATCAACACAATAAGATGGGAGGGGGACATGCTGCGAGGGATATCGGATTCTAACAATAAACCAATAAAGAAGCATAATGAACATAATATCTATATCAACAAGAATAATGAAACGGTAACACGTGCACGACATCACCCTTCGTGCTTTTACTCTCGTCCTCACCATATGAATCAACAGAAACGGCACGACATCACCCTTCGTGCGTTACCTCTCATAATCATGGCACGACATCACCCTTCGTGCATTATTCCTCACAATATCGGCACGGCATCACCCTTCGTGCATTAACTCTGAAATCATGGCACGACATCACCCTTCGTGCATTAACACTCATAATATCGGCACGACCTCACCCTTCGTGCATTACACCCACTCACAATATCATGCACGACATCACCCTTCATGCTTTACACTCTTCCTCACCCAAACAATAAAAACAATACGTCCCGGCAAGGGAATCAACAATATCAACAATAACATCCCGGCAAGGGAATCAACAATGTCAACAATAACATCCCGACAAGGGATTCAACTATAACCAATCTCGTTTTCAACAATTACTTTACAAAATGAAACTCAACTTGAGCCAATACTCAACAATAGTCAATTACCAAGAAACTTTCATAAGCTTTGTTCATCATTAATAATCATCAATTTGAGCATGATCGATACATAGTAGAGTCACAACAATCATGATATAAGACTTACGATCATGCTTGAGACCAACGTATAGATACTCGTCACCACACCCATACGTCGTACTCAATACTAACACATAGCAAATAAGACCACAACTCCTATTCCCTCAAGCTAAGGTTAGGCCAAACACTTACCTCGATTCCACGGACAAGATTAAGCCTCAACTATCGCGTTACCTCTCGGTTCCACTTCCAATTCGTGTGTATCTAGTCATAATTTATTTAATAAGATCAATAAATGCTAAATAAACCAATTCTAATGCATGAAAATAGATTTCCCAATGATTTTCCCAAAAAGTCAAAATCCGATCCCAGGCCCGCTTGGTGAAAACCCGAAGTTCGAACCAAAACCCGATCACCCATTCACTCAAAACTCAAATATGTAATTAGTTCTGAAATCGGACCTCAAATTGAGGTCCAAATCCCCAAAATTTGAAAATCCCAACTTCTACCCAAAAACACTCAATTTCCCATGAAAAACCCTAGATTTTGAAGTGAAATCATGTAAAAAGATGGATTAGATTAAAGAAGATGAGTTAGAAATCACTTACTTATGATTTGGAGAAGTTTGAGCCTTTGAAAAATCGCCTAAGGGTGTTTAGGTTTTGAGAAAGTTGTAAAATGATGAAGAATCCCGTCAAAATCCCACTTAACTGGTCGCAGATGTCGCAATTGCGATCAGGGGTTCGCAATTGCAAACCCTTTAAATTCTGTCATCTTCGCATTTGCGAAGGAATCGTCGCATTTGCGATGAAGGGCCTTTGCATTTCCCAACCCTGAAGTCGCATTTGCGATGAGGGCCTGCCCAGGCTTGTTTTGCAATTGCGATACTTTGGTCGCATTTCCCAAGCCTGACCACTTCGCAATTGCGAAGCCTTGCGAGATCAGAGGCCTGGGTAAAAATACCAGATGCACAACTGCAATTTTCCGAAGTCCAAATCACCCCGTGGCCTATCCAAAACTCACCCGAGCCCTCGGGGCTCCAAACCAAACATGCACGCAAGTCTAAAAATATCATACGGACTTGTTTGTGCTATCAAATCATCAAAATAACATCAACAACTATGAATTTAACCTCAAGTTCATGAAATTCCTTAAGAACATTGAAATTTCCATTTCCTCAACTAAAGGTCCAATTTATACCAAATCGACTCCGATTCTTACCAAATTTCCACAGATTCGACTTAATTATTATTTTAAACCTGTACCGGGCTCCGGAACTAAGATACGGGCCTGATACCATCAAGAACACGCATCATTTCATTTCAAAAAGTCTTTATATTTTCCAGCAAACAATTTTCTTTAAAAATTCTTTTTCTCGGGCTAGGGACCTTGGAATTCGATTCCAGGCATATGCCCAAGTCCCACATTTTACTACGGACCCTACGGGACCGTCCGATCACGGGTCTGGGTCCGTTTACCAAAAATGTTGACCAAAGTCAACTTTAATCAATTTTAAAAGCCAAATTTATTATTTTTCCTAAATTTCACATAAAAGCTTTTCGGAAACGCGCCCGGACTGCGCATGCAAATCGAGGTGAGACAAAAAAAAGTTTTAAGGCCTCGGAACACAGTTTTGACTTCTAAAACAAGAGATGACCTTTAGGGTCATCACAAATTAGAGTGTTGAAAAAACATATTTACTTCACCATTTGAAGGGAATTAATGAGGATTAGAAGGAAATAGAATTTAGATAAAAAATAAATTAGAAATATTAAAACTGAAAAGAGTTAAAATAAAATTAAATGCATAATAAATATATTTATTCCTAGAATTTTTTGGACCTATGCGTAAAATAAAGCAAGTTTTCACTATTCCATACATTTGACATAACAACAAAGTTAATAAGCAAAAACTTAAAAAAATATTAGTTAACGATTTGTTAGCTAAAGATGAAGCAAAGGAGAAAAACTATACGTTCAGCTTAGTTTAAAGCACACGGGTAATCTGTAAAGCAATTTGAAATAGAACTTTCACATTCTTATGTACTGATCTTTGCAGTAGATTTGAGATTGAGAGTATCCTATCAAAGAAGTTAGCATCTTTTCACATCACATACGTATAATCAAACCTGTATACTTCAAAATAAAAAAATTAAAAAGATTTTTTCCACACCATATCGAGCTTCGAAAAAAAAGATATTCTATTATTAGTTGAATTGACCCACATCAATTAATTAATTTATTCAGTTTTAACCCTATTATACTCGTATATTCTATAAAATATCATAAAAATATTAAATCACTTATTCAATAACCTCATCTCGGAAATTCAAGGTTTTATAAGAAAAAGATCTTATAAACTTGAAAGCAAAAATACAAGCAAAAGGAATATATTTGCTTAATTCCATAGTGAATTGCTTAGAGAGAGGATCAAACTTATCATGTTATCAACGACAAAAAGTGAAGACCAACAGAATCATTGCATATATCTACAACCAGGAAAAATACATATCAGAATCTTTGCTCCATACTACTAAAATAAAATTATAAGTTAATGCTTTATAAAGCATATATCCAAAGATGAAAATCAAGAGCCATTAAAAGTTTTGAAACACAGTTATTATTTTGATCTTTGCCTCATCTTTCAGCACTTCCTCTGCAATATTACTCTTAGAAACCACACTGATATGTAATATTCTCACAGTTGATGAAATGCCTTTGGCTGACTGGCATCAAAAGCCATCATAAAATATGTGTGCTATTTTCACACCCCTCTCCACCCCATTTCATTAAGATACATAACTTCATTTTGTACCACTTGATGAAATGCCTTTGCTTCTTCCCACAATGTTTGTTTCGCTGCTATCTTCCCATAATGTGTGATAGCAATCCTACAAATCCATTTTGCATGTAACATTTAAGTGCATGTAACATGTAAAAACTAGTAACAAGTAAAGACATGAATTAGGTAAGGACATGTAGCAATAGTAACTCAAGTAAAATTGTAGATGTAATGATAACATATAAGGTAGGAACATATATATATATATGATAGTAGCAGGCCAAATAGGGAACATAGAGGTAAACTACATAAAAAACACAGGCATGAAAGTAACATACAAAATATAAAACATAGATGGGAACTAAGGTAGAGTGCATGTATATGTCTAACGAACGAGTAATCATAACATAAATTCAACTTCCTTTCTTTTCACACGGAAACAACCAAAAGGCCAATCTTATTTCAAGCCGCATGAAAATACTTTTCGTGCCAACATCATATCAACTGCACGAAAATACCCATCGTGCCAAATATTGCCCTAAGGACCCAATCATCATCTCTTACTAAGGGTAAAGAAGCTCAAGTAATATGACAATAACATGTATAGATGTGTGTTCATGATACTAAGTCAAGTTAAGTATGTAAGTGTCACGACCCCAAAACCGACCCGGTCGTGATGGCACCTATCGTGAAACTAGGCCAGCCGACACATTTTCAAAATAGTTTAACATTTCATTTAAAGCTTAAATAATACCATTTTCAACTGATATTCCATAAAAGATGTAAAGTTAAAACCAAAGAAAAGCGAAAAACGCAAGCCCGACCTCGGGTGCTAAGTCATGAGAAATACTACACTTGTTCCGAAACACAACTAGACCAAAATAGTCTGAAATATCCAGAGTTTACTAGAAGGAGAAGGCGGAACTACGTACGTCAGGCAGCTACCTTGCTATCTCCGGTGAAATCTGCGTTTGGAACAGTCAACATGCGCTACCGTGGCCTGAGATACCTGGATCTGCACATAAAGGTGCATGGGGTAACGTGAGTACACCAACTCAGTAAGTAACAAGTCTAAACATTGGACTGAGAGGTAGTGACGAACTAAACCTCAGCAATTATAACACATTTAAATTGTACAGAAAAGTAGGCATGCTGCAATTCAATATTTTAAACTTGACAGTAGAGAAAAATGCTAATTCGAACAATGTAAAGTATAAAGCTCAGTAAAACTCTACATGTCAATGCCAGAAATGTATGAAATGCATCGTGTGCTCCCACTCTCAAGTGCTCAACCACTCGGTACCGCATATGGCCATACGGCCCAGGAAAATCCATCCTGGAATATATAAACAACACCGACCTCAAGTCAACCGGTACCGAGGAACAAGGGTAATCCAACCCTGAGGAGAAATCCATCTCCAGGTATCAGTATTTCGGACAAATCCATGTCCAGGGAAATCCATCCCTCAATAATATCAGTACTTCGAACAAATCCATGTCCAGGAAAATCTATCCCTAAATAGTATCATCCGTGCTCACTGGGGGTGTATAGACTCCGGAGGGGCCCCTTTCAGCCCAAACGCTATAACAAGCCAATGAAGGCATAATCTATAATCCGCTGCGGCGTGCAGCCCGATCCCATAACTGTCACTCAAATACAGGCTCTCGGCCTCACTCAGTCACAACTCTCCAGTCTCATACACACGGGCTCACAATACTGAAAAACTAGCCCGAAACAATGGCATGATGTGCCAAATAACAATAACCGAGACTAAGACATGATATAATATGCATGAACAAGACTGAGTACAGATTATCAATGAAGATAATGATATGACATCAAGAAACAACCTCTCGGGTCTCAACAGTATCGGCGTGAAGCCCTAACATGATAATTAGCATGATTTAAAGCTCATTGACTAAATCACATAATCACTACACATGTATCAACAAGAAAAAGTCACTAAGCGGTGCCATGGAATGATCCAGGCCGCAATCCTCACAGTGCACGCCCACACGCCCGTCATTTGGCATTTGCGTCACCTCAATATTTAATCATAAAACACATAGTTCGGGATTTTGAACCCTCAGAACCAAGTTTGGAAGCGTTACTTACCTCAAACCAAGCCAAAACTCTAACCCGTGATGCCCTCGCCTCTCGCTCCGGCCTCCAAATGCTCCGAATCTAACCAAAATCAGTATATTATCATCAATACACGCTAAAGGGATGAAACCCACATGAAAATTATCAAATTAGACCCAAAATCCCGAATTTGCTCAAACCCGGTCCCCGGGCCCATGTCTCGGAATCCAACAAAAATCGCAAAACTAGAAACTCCTTTCACTCTCGAGTCTATACATACCAAAACCATCAAAATCGGACCTCAAATGGCCCCTCAAACTCCCAATTTAAACTCTCCAATTTAAAGCCCTAATCTCCCAATTTTTTCTCTAATTTTCCCACTAATATCATGATTAAACAATGGAATAATCGCCATAAACACAAGATACAAGGCCCAAGTAGCTTACCTCACTAAAAACACTTGATTCCCTCTTGAAATCACAGCTCCCAAGCTCCAACTCGTTCAAAAATGGTGAAGAAATGGTAGAAATTCGCGAAGGGGAACTTATATACTTTCTGCCAAGCACTTCCGCATCTGCGGTCCTCTAGTCGCACCTGCGACGCCGCACCTGCAGAAAATCCATTGCAGGTGCGGTCCTCACTTAAATTCCAGAACCCTCTTCTGCGGTCAACTTCTCGCTCCTGCGGTCTCGCAGGTGCGGTACGATGTTCGCACCTGCGACTCTTGCCCTCTCCGCTATGGCCGCTTCTGCGGCTGATGCTCCGCTTATTCATTGCCGCACCTGCAGTTCCCACTCCACAGGTGCGGTTATGATAGCTGAAACACACCAGAAATTTCATCAACTCTCAAACCTCAAAAACCAATCCGTCAACCATCCGAATTCATCCCGAGGCCCTCGGGACCTCAACCAAACATACGAACAAGTCACATATCACCATTCAAACTTATTCCAACCTTCGGAACACTCAAAACAACATCAAAGCACCAAATCACCCTCGGATTCAAGCCTAAGGATTTCCAAACTTACGAATTCTGCAAACGATGCAAAAACCTATCAAACCTCATCCGAATGACCTGAAATTTTGCAAACACGTTAAAAATGGCACAACGGACCTACTCCAATTTCCGAAATTCCATTCCGACCCTGATATCAAGATTTCCACTGCCGACCGGAAAACTCCAAATCTCCAATTTCGCCAATTCAAGCCTAAATCTATCACGGACCTCCAAATTACATTCCGAACACACTCCTAAGTCCAAAATCACCTAACAAAGCTATCCGAACCATCATAATTCATATTCGAAACCTTCTACACATAAGTCAACATCCGATTGATTTTTCCAACTTAAGCTCCTAAATTAGAGACTAAGTGTCTCATTTCACTCCAAGACCACTCCGAACACAGAACAACCAACACGATATGATGAAGTACAACTGAACAACACATAAAGAAGCAGAAATGGGAGAAACGGGGCTGTAACTCATGAAACGACCGGCCGGGTCGTTACATCCACCCCCTTTTAAACAAACGTTCGTCCTCGAACGAGTCAAGAAACATACCTGAAGCCTCAAATAAGTGTGGATATCTACTCCGCATCTCTCGCTCAGTCTCCCAGGTAGACTCCTCCACGGGCCGACCTCTCCACTGCACTTTCATTGAAGCTATCTCCTTTGATCTCAACTTTCGGATCTGCCACTCCAAAATAGCCACTGGCTCCACATCATAAGTCAAATCACCGTCTAACTGAACCGTGCTGAATCCAAAACATTAGACGGATCGCCAATATACTTCCAGAGCATAGAAACATGACATACCGGATGCACACTCGACAAGCTAGGTGGCAAAGCAAGCTCATAAGCCACCTCCCCAATCCTCTGAAGCACCTCAAAAGTCCCAATGAACCGAGGACTCAATTTACCCTTCTTCCCAAATCTCATGACACCCTTCATGGGTGAAATCTTCAGTAGAACCTTCTCTCCTACCATGTAAGACACATCACAAAATTTCCTGTCAGCATAACTCTTTTGTCTTGACTGCGCTGTACGAAGCCGCTCCTGAATCACGTTCACCTTGTCCAAAGCATCCTGTACAAGTCTGTACCCAAAAGCTTAGCTTCATCCGGCTCAAACCAACCTACCGGAGATATACACTGTCTCCCATATAAAGCCTCATATGGAGCCATCTGAATACTCGACTGATAACTGTTGTTATATGAAAACTATGCGAGCGGTAGAAACTGATCCCATGAACCTCCAAAATCAATGACACAAGCGTGCAACATGTCCTCCAATATCTAAATACTGCGCTCGGACTGTCCGTCCGTCTGATGGTGAAAATCTGTGCTCAACTCAACTTGAGTACCCAACTCTCGCTGCACGGCCCTCCAAAACAGTGGTGTAAACTGAGTACCTCTATCTGAAATGATAGAAACTGGGACACCATGCAGGCGAACAATCTCTCGGATATAAATCTCAGCTAACCGCTTTGAAGAATAGGTAGTACACACTCACCCAAATAGCATCAAACTTCCTCAAAGTCCGTGGGAGTCCAACTACAAAATCCATGGTGATCCGCTCCCACTTCCACTCTGGAATATCCATCTGCTGAAGCAAGCCACCCGGCCTGATGCTCGTATTTCACCTGCTGACAATTGAGGCACCGAGCTACAAATCCCGTTATATCTTTCTTCATTCTCTTCCACCAGTAGTGCTGTCTCAAATCCTGGTACATCTTCGCGGCTTCCGGATGGATGGAATACCGCGAGCTATGGGCCTCCTCCAGAATCAACTCCCGAAGTCCATCTACATTGGGCACACATATCCGGCCCTGCATCCTCAATACTCCATCATCACCAATAGTCACATCTCTGGCATCATCGTGCTGAACTCTGTTCTTGAGGACAAGCAAATGAGGATCATCATACTGGCGCTCTCTGATGCGATCAAACAAGGAAGACCGAGAAACCACACAAGTTAAGACCCTGGGCTCCGAAATATCCAACCTGACAAATCGATTGGCTAAGGTCTGAACATCAACTGCAAGAGGTCTCTCCCCGACAGGAATATATGCAAAACTACCCATACTCACTGCCTTCCTACTCAAGGCATCGACCACTACATTGGCCTTCCCGGGATAGTACAATATAGTGATATTATAATCCTTCAGCAGCTCCAACCATCTCCGCTGCCTCAAATTGAGATCCTTCTGCTTGAACAAGTGATGGAGGCTACGATGATCAGTAAACACCTCACAAGTCACACCATAGAGATAATGCCTTCAAATCTTCAACGCGTGAACAATGGCGGCCAACTCCAAATCGTGAACAGCGTAGTTCTTCTTATAGGGCTTCAACTAACGAGAAGCATAAGCAATCACTCTCCCCTCCTGCATCAACACACACCCAATACCAACTCTGGAAGCATCACAATACACCGTATATAAACCTGAAGCTGATGGCAAAACTAACACTGGAGCTGTGGTCAAGGCAGTCTTAAGCTTCTAAAAGCTCGCCTCACACTCATCCGACCATCTAAAAGGAGCACCCTTTTGAGTCAATTTGGTCAAGGGTGATGCAATAGATGAAAATCCCCGAACAAACTGACGGTAATAGCCCGCCAAACCAAGAAAGCTGCAAATCTCTATGGCTGAGGACGGTCTGGGCCAACTCTGAACCGCCTCTATCTTCTTCGGATCAACCCGAATACCCTCACTGGACACCAGGTGCCCCAAGAAAGCCACTGAACTGAGCCAAAACTCACACTTGGAGAACTTTGCATAAAGCTTATGCTCCCTCAACCGCTGCAATACAACTCTCAAATGATCGGCGTGCTCCTCCTAACTACGCGAGTATACCCGAATATCATCAATGAATACAATAACGAACGAGTCGAGATAAGGCCGAAACACGATGTTCATCAAATGCATGAACGTTGTTGGAGCATTGGTCAGCCCAAAAGACATCACAAGGAACTCATAATGACCATATCGAGTCCTGAAGGCTGTCTTAAGAATATCCGAGTCCCTGATCTTTAACTGGTGATACCCTGACCAAAGATCAATCTTGGAGAACACCCTCGCTCCCTGAAGCTGGTCAAATAAATCATCAATACGAGGCAAAGGATACTTGTTCTTGATTGTGACTTTGTTAAACTGCCAGTAATAAATGCACATCCTCATCGTGCCGTCCTTCTTCTTCACAAATAGGACAGGCGCACCCTACGACGACACACTAGGCCAAATAAACCCCTTATCAAGGAGTTTATAAAGCTGCCCCTTCAACTCCTTCAACTCTGCCGGTGCCATACGATACGGTGGAATAGAAATGGGAGGAGTGCCCGGGACCAAATCAATATCCCTGTTCGGTGGCATGCCCGACAGGTCTGCAGGAAACTTATTAGGAAAATCCCTCACTATCGGGACTGAATCAATGGTAGGAGCCTCTGTACTGACATCCCTCACGAAGGCCAAGTAAGAAAGGCAACCTTCCCAACCATCCGCTGGGCCTTCAAAAATGAAACCATCCTGCTGGGAACATAATCCGTCGAACCTCGCCACTCAATATGTGGCACACCCGGCATGGCCAACGTCATTGTCTTAGCATGATAGTCCAAAATAGTGAGACATAGGGATAACCAGTCCATGCCCAATATCACATCGAAATCCACCATACAAAGAAACAAAGGTCCACTTTGGTATCCAAACCCCTAATAGTCACCACACATGACCGATATACGCGGTCCACAATAATAGTATCGCCCACCGGAGTAGATACACGAACAGACGAACCAAGATACTCACGGGGCGTATCCAAATAACGAGCAAAATATGATGACACATATGAAAAAGTGGAACCAGGGTCAAATAAACACAGAGGCATCTCAGTGACAGACTGAGACGATACCTGTAATCACAACATCCAAAGAGATAGCATCTGGTCTGGCTGGGAGTGCATAAAATGGGCCTCACCACCACCGGATCGGCCTCCCCCTCTAGGGCGATCCCTAGCTGACTGACCTCCACCCCGAGCTGGCTGAGCTGGTGGGGAAGTAACTGGTGCTGAAGCCGAAGTCTGACTCCTCTGCTAGGACGAACCTCCCGTATGACGGGGACAAAACCTCTTGATATGATCCAAATCTCCATACTCAAAGCAACCTCTACCGGCCACTGGACATGAGGACTAAAGGGAGCCCCGAGCACCGAGATACCCACTAGAAAAACAGGCATAGATGAACCCTGAACCGATGGTGCATGAGTCGAACTCTGAGCTGGAAGGGCACTGAGAGATGAGTGACCCTGATGTGAACTGTCAGAACCATGGCCAGATGACCCACCACAGTGACCTGAACGAGCTGATTGGGCATGTCTGAATGGACGGCCTCTGCCGTGCTGAAACTGACACCCAGAAGGTACACCACCAAAACTACCAGATCACCGAGGCCTCTTGGCTTGCCTCTCAACTCGCTCCTGATGGTGAACCGACTCTATCTCTCTGACAATTTCAACTACCTCCTCAATAGAGACGCTAGATACCCTCTCTCTGGTCAGAAAAATCCGTAGCTGATAAGTGAGGCCATCAACGAACCTCCTGACATCGACCCTTCGTCACTACTTCTCCGGAGTTAGGCTAGATACTTACTGGGTACGCGTTGATTTACGTACTCATGCTACACTTCTGCACTAAATGTGCAGGATATGACAAGTCCATTGATGGGCATCTTGGCGCATAAGCGCAGCTACTGATGAGACTTCATGGTGAGCTGCATTTCATGCTACGTGTCGCAGCCCAGGGGTCTCCATCTTAATTATTGTCACGACCCGAATTTTCCACCCCCGAGGGTCGTGATGGCGCCTACTAATAGGAGCTAGGCAAGCCAACTTAATTAATAATTTCATTAAAAACCTGTTCCTTTTTAATAATTAACGTCATTAAATAAAGACAACGGAATTAAAATCATTAGCGGAAGACTTAAATTTAGATAACTGAATAAAATACAGAAATTCCAACATACGTCTCTACGCGGGGACTGGAGTCACATACTCACGAACATCTACGAAGTACTACATACAAAGTCTGAAAGAACATAATCTGTTTATCTCGGGTACAATGAGATGACAGCCAAATGTAAAGATAGAAGGGAGACGCCGGGCCTGCGGACGCCGGCAAGCTACCTCGGGTCTCCCTGGACTGAAGGTTTGCCCCCGTGCTAATGCTGCTCCTGCTGTTCAATACCTGGAATTGTGCAAAATTGCACAGAGTGTAGCATCAGCACAACCGACCCCATGTGCTGGTAAGTGTCTAGCCTAACCCCAGCGAAGTAGTGACGAGGCTAGAATGGACCCCACATAAACCTGTGCAATTATAAATATACAGCGGAAATCGAAGTACAAGGCAACTAACAGTATGGGAGGGGAAACATGTTGTGGGAAGATAACAATATTAACAGTAAATCCAAAGTAATCAATCTAGGTGCAATTTATAATTTCCGGTGAACAAGAAACTAATACCAACACTAAACACACTTGTATCAATAACTATTGCGGCGCGCAACCCGACCCTAATATATTTCAACACTGTTGCGGCGTGCAACCTGATCCACAATTATCACTGTTGCAGCGTGCAACCCGATCCTCACATAATATTGTTGCGGCGCGCAACCCGATCCGTAATGTCTACCTCTCAACCTTGCCCAAGCAACAGTCACAAATAAAGGGCAAGGGAGTAAACAAGTATTTGAAAGGAAATCCCAACAAGGGTACACAAACAACCAATAACAACCATGCAAGGGTAAATCGTTTTCTCTTTTTCTTTCATTTTCATATCCTAGTTCTCATTAGCACTCGTGTCAAGCTCCAAGGCATTTCTCATCTCATATACTCTCACCATTTGTATTTCAGACCGAGCCAATGCTCCACGAAGTTCCATAATCACAATATCCTTCACAAGGTGTTTACAACGCATAGAAGCCATCAATTAAGCATGGACGACATAACAATATCCAAACAATCCACATGTAAGGACTCACGGTCATGCTAGACACCAATGTATAGGAACTCGTCACCATGCCTATACATCGTACTCGATCATTTAGCAATTAGCAAACAAGACTCGACACCTATTCCCTCAAGCTAGGGTTAAACCAAGCACTTACCTCAACTTCCACGGCCAATACAATCCTCCACAATCGTTTTCCCTCTCGAATTCGGCTCCAACTCAACCAAATCTATGCAATAAGGACTTCATGTTATCAATATGTGCTAAACAAATCAAACCCAATGACTAATTATAGCTTTTTCATCAATTTACCCCAAAAGGTCAAAAATGCCCCCGGGCCGACATGGTCAAAACCCGAGGTTCGAACCAAAACCCGATTACCCATTCCCCCATGAACTCAAATATGTATGTTATTTTGGAATCGGACCTCGAATTGAGGTCCAAAACCCCCAATTTTAGAAAACCTAGGTTCTACCCTAAATTCCCAATTTCCCCATTAAAATCTTTGTTTTGAAGTTTGAAATTATGTTTAAAGATGTTAAGGAGTAAAGAAAATGAGTTAGAAATCACCCACCAATCGTTTTGGAGAAGAAGAATCGTTTGGAAAATCGCCTCTTGTGTTTTAGGTTTGGAAAAAAAGTGAAAAATAACTGAAAATCCTGACCTTATATAGCCTTCTGAAGACTCAGCGCGGACCGCGCAAAAGTGCACCGCGGCCGCGCTGAGGAGCTAGAATTTCACACTCTCTGAACCCACCAAGCGCGGACAACACTGATTTGGCACGCGGCCGCGCTGAGGGAATGGACCAACCCCCCCTCCCCCACTCTCTGAATCTTCCAGCGCGGACCGCACTGATTTGGAAAGCGGCCGCGCTGATTAACCTGGAAATACTGGCTCTCTGAACTTAGCCATGCGGACCGCGCATAGATGACCGTGGCCGCGCGGCTTCCACCGGTACCTAAGACCTGAGCCTGCAACATCTGATATTTTCTAAGTCTAAGACCTCCCGGTACCTACTCAAAACTCATCCGAGCCCTCGGGGCTCCAAACCGAACATACACATAAACTCAAAACATCTTACGGACTCATCCGTGCGATCAAATCGCCCAAACAACATCATAAACATCAAATTAGGCCTCAAGACCCATGATTTCCTTCCAATTTTTCATAAAACATTAAGTTTAGTGTTTTAAGTCCGAAACACGTCAAACGACGTCCAAATTCAACCAAACTTTACAGCAAGTGCTTAACCGTACATAAGACTTGTACCGGGCGTCGGAACCAAAATACGACCCCGATACCACAGTCTTTTAATCAAATTTCACTTTCCAATTCCTTAATTATTTTCAGAAACAATTTCACATAAAAATTTATTTCTCGGACTTAGACCTCGGAATTGATTCCGGGCATACACCCAAGTCCCATATTTTCCTACAGACCCTCCAGGACCGTCAAATCACGGGTCCGGGTCCGTTTGCCCAAAACGTTGATCGAAGTCAACCTTAATCAATTTAAATAACAAGATTTAACAATTTTTCTCACAAATTTCATATTTACACTTTCCGGCTACGCGCCCGGACTGTGCACACAACTCGAGGCAACCCCAAATGAGGTTTCCAGGGCCTCAAAAGTACAGAGGGGGTAGGAATACAGGTGATGACCCTCTGGGTCGTCACATTCTCCACCTCTAAAACAACTGTTTGTCCTCGAGCGGACAAAAGAAAGGAGTACCTGAGTCGGGGAAAAGATGGGGATAACGGCTCCGCATATCAGACTCGGATTCCCAGTTTGATGCCTCAGGAGGCTGACTTCTCCACTGAACACGAACAGAAGGAAAACTCTTGGATCTCAACTGACGAACTTGCCGGTCCAGAATAGCTACCGGCTCTTCCTCATAGGATAAGTCCCTGTCCAACTGGACATCACTGAAATCTAACACGTGGGTAGGATCGCCGTGATACCTCCAAAGCATGGATACATGGAAAACTCGATGCACGACTGATAAGCTGGGCGGCAACGCAAGTCTATAAGCCACCTCTCCCACTCGATCAAGAATCTCAAACGGGCCAATGTACCTAGGGCTAAGCTTGCCCTTCTTCCCAAATCTCATCACGCCCTTCATAGGCGACACTCGGAGCAATACCCGCTCACCAACCATGAAAGCTACATCTCGAACCTTACGGTCTGCATAACTCTTCTGGCTTGACTGAGCTGAACGAAGCCTCTCCTGAATGATCTTGACCTTGTCCAAGGCCTCCTGAACCAAATCCGTACCTATCAACCGAGCCTCTCCCGGCTCAAACCATCAAACCGGAGACCGGCATCGCCTACCATATAAAGCCTCATAAGGAGCCATCTAGATGCTCTACTGGTAGCTGTTGTTGTAAGCAAACTCCACCAAAGGCAAGAACTGATCCCACGAACCTCCAAAATCAATAACACAAGCTTGGAGCATATCCTCCAAAATCTGAATAGTCCGCTCGGACTGACCGTCCGTCTGGGGGTGAAATGCTGTGCTCAAGTCTACCCTTGTGCCCATCTCTCGCTGAACTGCTCTCCAGAAGCGTGAGGTAAACAGCGTACCCCGATCCGAAATGATAGACACGGGAACACCATGAAGGTGAACAATCTCCCGAATATAGATCTCAGCGAACCTCTCAGAAAAATAGGAGACTGCCACAGGAATGAAATGCGCTGACTTGGTCAGCCTATCAACAATAACCCATATCGCGTCAAACTTATTCCGGGTCAACGGAAGTCCAGTATTAAAGTCCATAGTAATCCGCTACCATTTCCACTCGGGAAGCTCAATCCTCTGATGTAAACCACCAGGCCTTTGATGCTCGTACTTAACCTGCTGACAATTCAAACAACGAGCCACATATGCCACGATAACCTTCTTCATCCTACGCCACCAATAATGCTGCCGCAAGTCCTGATACATCTTCGCGGCGCCCGGGTGGATGGAGTACCTGGAGCTATGGGCCTCGTCTAAAATCAACTCTCGGATCCCATCGACATTGGGCACACAAACTCGCCCCTGCAATCTCAAAACTCCATCCGCATCTAAGGTAACCTGCTTGGCACCTCCTCGCTGCACCGTGTCTCTAAGGACACATAAATGGGGATCATCAAACTGCCGATCACGGATACGCTCCAATAACAAAGAACGAGCAACCGTGCAAGCTAACACACGATTGGGCTCAGAAACATCCAGTCTCACGAACTGATTGGCTAAAGCCTGAACATCCAAAGCAAGCGGCCTCTGACTGACTGGAATATAAGCAAGACTGCCCATACTGGCTGACTTTCTACTCAAAGCGTCGGCCACCACATTGGCCTTCCCCGGATGATATAAAATAGTGACATCATAATCGTTCAACAACTCCAACCACCTCCTCTGCCTCAAATTCAACTCCTTCTGGTTGAACAAGTACTGAGGACTCTTGTGGTCAGTGAACACCTCACATGCCACGCCATACAAATAGTGCCTCCAATTCTTCAAGGCGTGGACAATAGCTGCCAACTCTAAATCATGCACTGGATAGTTTTTCTCATGAATCTTCAAATGCCTCGAAGCATAGGCTATAACCTTGCCATCCTGCATCAATACTGCACCAAGTCCAATACGGGAAGCATCACAATAGACGGAATAAGGCTCAGATCCTGTGGGCAAGACCAACACCGGTGCCGTAGTCAGGGCTGTCTTGAGCTTCTGAAAGCTCGCCTCACACTCCTCCGACAATCTGATCTGGGCACCCTTTTGGTTCGACCTAGTCATCGGGGCTGCAATAGATGAAAACCCCTCCACAACCGACGGTAGTAGCCTGCCAACCCCAAGAAACTCCGAATCTCCGTAGCTGATGCTGGTCTAGGCCAGTTCTTGACTGCCTCTATCTTCTTCGGGTCCACCTGAATACCCTCAGCTGATACAACGTGACCCAGAAATGCTACTGATGTCAGCCAGAACTAACACTTGGAGAACTTGGCATATAACTGACTATCCCTCAGAGTCTGAAAAACCACTCTAAGGTGCTGCTCGTGCTCCTCCTAGCTGCGGGAGTACACAAAAATATCATCAATTAAGACTATCACGAACATGTCCAAATATGGCCTGAACACCCGGTTCATCAACTCCATGAATGTTGCTGGGGCATTGGTCAACCCAAACGACATGACCAAGAACTCATAATGCCCATACCGAGTACGGAAAGCTATCTTAGGGACATCGGATGCCCTAATCCTCAACTGGTGGTAGCCAGATCTCAAGTCAATCTTGGAAAATACCCTGGCACCCTGAAACTGGTCGAACAAATCATCAATCCTTGGCAGTGGATACTTATTCTTAATCGTTACCTTGTTCAATTACCGGTAATCTATACACTTCCTCATCGATCCGTCCTTCTTCTTGACAAATAACACTGGCGCGCCCCAAGGCGAGACACTGGGTCTAACGAAACCCTTATCTAGCAAATCCTGCAACTGGTCTTTCAACTCCTTCAGCTCCGGCGGAGCCATACGATATGGCGGAATAGAAATGGGCTGGGTTCCCGGAGCCAAATCAATAAAGAAATCGATGTCCCTGTCGGGGGGCATACCCGGCAGGTCTGAAGGAAAAACATCGGGAAACTCCCGGACAATAGGCACAGAATCTATGGGAGGGATCTCGGCACTGGAATCGCGAACATAGGCCAAGTAGGCCAAACATCCCTTCTCGACCATGCGCCGAGCCTTAACGTACGATATGACCCTACGGGTAGAATGGCCTAGAGTCCCTCTCCACTCTAGGCGAGGCATACCCGGTAAAGCTAATGTCACAGTCTTGGCATGGCAGTCTAAGGTAGCGTGATAAGGTGATAACCAATCCATACCCAGAATGATATCAAAGTCGACATATCTAAGAGCAACAAGTCTACTCGGGTCTCAAGACCCCCAATCACTACAACACACGAACGATGGACTCGGTCGACCACGATAGAGTCACCCACCGGTGTAGACACATATACCAGAATACCCGAGGCATCACTAGGCATGACCAAGCATGGTGCGAAATAAGATGAAACATATGAATACGTAGATCCTGGATCAAATAGTACTGAAGCATCTCGATCACAAACCAGAACCGTACCTGTGATCACCGCATCTGAGGCCTCTGCCTCGGGCCTAGCCTGGAGTGCATAGCAATAGGGCTGGGCCCCACCACCCTAAACTGTATCCCTAGGTCGATCTGCTGCTAGCTGACCTCTGCCCCTAGCGGTCTGAGCTCCACCTCTATGGCCTCTACCTCTACCTCTATGGCCTCTACCTCCACCTCTAGCTGGCTGTGGAGCATCCGGTGCCTGAATCATAGGACGGGGACCCTGCTGCTGTGATTGAGTACCCCGCAATCTCGGGCAAGCTCTCCTGATGTGACCATACTCACCACACTCATAACACCCCTCTGAACGCTGTGGCTGGCCCTGGCGACCTGAATGACCTCCACGGAAACTCTGAAGTGGCGGTGCGCTGATGGGAGCTGACGGCACACCGAGGGACTGTTGATCAGAATAATGCCCACGGAAACCACGATCACTTGGGGCACCCTGAGAAACCTAGAGGGCTGACTGGAAAGGCCTGGAGGGCTGACCCCTATCATAAGAATCCCTGCCTCCAGATGAGGCACCACTGAAACGACCTGAGTGACGGGGTCTCTTGTCTGCTCTATGGCTACCCCCCCTATGCCAGAACCATCTCAACTCGGCGGGCCACATTGACCGCCTCCTGAAAGCTGATCTCACTACCAGTCTCCCTAGCCATCTGGAGACGAATCGGCTGAATCAAACCATCAATAAATCTCCTCACCCTCTCCCTCTCAGTGGGGAGTATGACAAGAGCATGGCGAGCTAGATCGATAAACCAGGTCTCATACTGAGTGACCGTCATAGACCCTTGCTGGAGGTGCTCAAACTGCCTCTGATAAGCATCCCTCTGAGTAACGGGAAGAAACTTCTCCAGAAACAACTCTGAAAACTGATCCCAAGTCAAAGACGGTGACCCCGCTGGTCTGGCTAAACAGAAATCCCTCCACCAAGTCTTGGCGGACCCAGATAAACGGAACGCAGCAAAATCAACTCCATTGGACTCCACAATGCCCATGTTCCGAAGAACCTCGTGGCAGCTATACAAGAAATCCTGGGGGTCCTCAGTAGAAGCACCGCTGAAAGTAGTAGTGAAGAGCTTGGTGAACCTGTCCAGCCTCCACAAAGCATCTGCGGACATAGCCGCGCCATCGCCGGTCTGAGCAACTACCCCCGGCTGAACCACCACAACTGGATGAATCACCGGAATCTGACCCTGGGGAGCTACCTGCTCCGGAGTACGTGTAGCAGGAGTCTGGGCTCCTCCTCCACCCTGAGAAGTGGCTGGTGCTACAGGAAGCAATCCCGCTCGGGTGATGCTCTCCATGAGGCCTACTAACCGGACCAAAGCATCCTGAAGAACTATAGTGGCTATAAACCCCTCTGGGACCTGAGTTCGGCCCACTAGTGCTACTGGGACTGGGGACGGAACCTCCTCGTCAAAACTGACCTAAGGCTTCGCCGCTGGTACTGCTGCTCGGGGCTAAGCTCTGCCCCTACCTCGGCCTCTAGCACGGCCTCGTCCTCTACCCCCAGCGGGAGCAGCCTGGGGCTCGGACTGTTGGTCTGTAGATGAGGAAGCGCGTGTTCTCACCATCTACGAGGAAATAGAGTAGAAGTTCAATTAGTATTGAGAAACCAAACCGCACGACAAGAAAGAACAAAGGAGAGATTTTTCCAAACTTGGAAGCCTCTGGGGGATAAGTACAGACGTCTCCGTACCGATCCCTCAGACTCTACTAAGCTTGTCCGTGAGTTGTGAGACCTATGTAACCTAGAGCTCTGATACCAACTTGTCACGACCCGGATTTCTCACCCTCGAGGGTCGTGATGGCGCCTACTAATAGGAGCTAGGCAAGACAACTTAATTAACAATTTCATTAAACACCTGTTCCTTTTTAACAATTAACGGCATTAAGTAAAGGCGACGGAATTAAAATCATTAGAGGAAGACTTAAATTTAGATAACTAAATAAAATACAGAAATTCCAACATACGTCTCTACCCCGGGACTGGAGTCACATACTCACGAACATCTACGAAGTACTACATACAAAGTCTGAAAGAACATAATTTGTTTATCTCAGGTACAATGAGATGACAACCAAATATAAAGATAGAATGGAGACGCCGGGCCTGCGGATGCCTGCAAGCTACCTCGGGTCTCCCTGGACTGAAGGTTTGCCCCCGTGCTAATGCTGCTCCTGCTGCTCAATACCTGGACCTGCGCAAAATGCATAGTGTAGCATCAGCACAACCGACTCCATGTGCTGTTAAGTGTCTAGCCTAACCCCGGCGAAGTAGTGACGAGGCTAGACTGGACCCCACATAAACCTGTGCAATTATAAATATACAGCGAAAATCGAAGTACAAGGCAACTAACAGTATGGGAGGGGAAACATACTGTGGGGAGATAACAATATTAACAGTAAATCCAAAGTAATCAATCTAGGTGCAATTTATAATTTCCGGCGAACAAGAAACTAATACCAACACTAAACACACTTGTATCAATAACTGTTGCGGCGCGCAACCCGACCCTAATATATTTCAACACTGTTGCGGCGTACAACCCGATCCACAATTATCACTGTTGCGGCGTGCAACCCGATCCTCACATAGCATTGTTGCGGCGCGCAAACCGATCCGTAATGTCTACCTCTCAACCTTGCCCAAGCAACAGTCACAAATAAAGGGCAAGGGAGTAAACAAGTATTTGGAAGGAAATCCCAACAAGGGTACACAAACAACCAATAACAACCATGCAAGGGTAAATCGTTATTTCTCTTTTTCTTTCATTTTCATATCCTAGTTCTCATTAGCACTCGTGTGAAGCTCCAAGGCATTTCTCATCTCATATACTCTCACCATTTGTATTTCAGACCGAGCCAATGCTCCACGAAGTTCCACAATCACAATATCCTTCACAAGGTGTTTACAACGCATAGAAGCCATCAATTAAGCACGGAGGGCATAACAATATCCAAACAATCCACATGTAAGGACTCACGGTCATGCTAGACACCAATGTATAGGAACTCGTCACCATGCCTATACATCGTACTCGATCATTTAGCAATTAGCAAACAAGACTCGACACCTATTCCCTCAAGCTAGGGTTAAACCAAGCACTTACCTCAACTTCCACGGCCAATACAATCCTCCACAATCACTTTCCCTCTCGAATTCGGCTCCAACTCAACCAAATCTATGCAATAAGGACTTCATGTTATCAATATGTTCTAAACAAATCAAATCCAATGACTAATTATAGCTTTTTCATCAATTTACCCCAAAAGGTCAAAAATGCCCCCGGGCCCACATGGTCAAAACTCGAGGTTCGAACCAAAACCCTATTACCCATTCCCCCATGAACTCAAATATGTAAGTTATTTTGGAATCGGACGTCAAATTGAGGTCCAAAACCCCATATTTTAAAAAACCTAGGTTCTACCCTAAATTCCCAATTTCCCCATTAAAATCTTTGTTTTGAAGTTTGAAATTATGTTTAAAGATGTTAAGGAGTAAAGAAAATGATTTAGAAATCACTCACCAATCGTTTTGGAGAAGAAGAATCGTTTGGAAAATCGCCTCTTGTGTTTTGGGTTTTGAAAAAAAGTGAAAAATAACTGAAAATCCCGACCTTATATACCCTTCTGAAGACTCAGCGCGGACCGCGCAAAAGTGCACCGCGGCCGCGCTGAGGAGCTAGAATTTCACACTCTCTGAACCCACCCAGCGCGGACCGCACTGATTTAGCACGCGACCGCGCTGAGGGAATGGACCAAACCCCCCCCCCCCAACTCTCTGAATCTTCCAGCGTGGACCACACTGATTTGGAACGCGGCCGCGCTGGTTAACCTGGAAATACTGGCTCTCTGAACTTAGCCACGCGGACCGCGCATAGATGACCGTGGCTGCGCGGCTTCCACCGCGGATCGCGCTGAGGCGATCGCGACCGCGCAGCACGTACCGCGGACCGCGCTAAGGCGACCGCGGGCGCGCTGGAGCCTGCAAATTACTGAGCTTGCAATATTTGATATTTTCTAAGTTTAAGACCTCCCGGGACCTACTCAAAACTCACCCAAGCCCTCGGGGCTCCAAACCGAACATACACATAAACTCAAAACATCCTACGGACTCATCCGTGCGATCAATTCGCCCAAACAACATCATAAACATCAAATTAGGCCTCAAGACCCATGATTTCCTTCCAATTTTTCATAAAACATCAAGTTTAGAGTTTTAAGTCCGAAACACGTCAAACGACGTCCAAATTCAACCAAACTTTACAGCAAGTGCTTAACCGTACATAAGACTTGTACCGAGCGTCGGAACCAAAATACGAGCCCGATACCACAGTCTTTTAATTAAATTTCACTTTCCAATTCCTTAATTATTTTCAGAAAACAATTTCACATAAAAATTCATTTCTCGGACTTGGGACCTCGGAATTGATTCCGGGAATCACCCAAGTCCCATAGTTTCCTACGGACCCTCCAGGACCGTCAAATCACGGGTCCGGGTCCGTTTGCCCAAAACGTTGACCGAAGTCAAACTTAATCAATTTAAATAACAAGATTTAACAATTTTTCTCACAAATTTCATATTTAAACTTTCCGGCTACGCGCCCGGACTGCGCACACAACTCGAGGCAACCCCAAATGAGGTTTCTAGGGCCTCAAAAGTGCAGAGGGGGTAGGAATACAGGCGATGACCCTCTGGGTCGTCACAATTATTTACTTTATTCTGTATATTTTATATTCTAGACAGATGTTGTAATATTATTATGACATTCTTTAGTGGATGTTCATGCACTTGTGATACCATGTTTTGGGATATTCCATTGGTTGTTTATGGTTCGACTTGATATTGTCAACTTTTATTTTGCATCTTACTAGTATTTTCAGTATTCATGATTTTAAAATGGATTGAATTCTTTATTTAATAAAACTTATGATTTAAACAATAATAAAATAAATAATTTAATTGATAGGTCACCGTTGGCTTGCCTAATAGCGACGTTGGGCGCCATCACGACCTATAGTTGGAATTGACTCGTGATAACTGGTATCAGAGCCCTAGGTTCACTTAGGTCTCACGACTCATGAGCGAGTCTAGTAGAGTCTTGTGGATCAGTACAGAGACATCTGTACTTATCTTCGAGAGGCTACGGGACTGTTAGGAGCACTTCCCTTCTTGATTCCTCATCGTGCGATTTGATTCCATTGAATCTTATGCCTTCATTTCCTTCCTACTCATTCCTATACGATGATGAGCGCTTGTTATCAATTGGCCATCGAGGAGTTGTAGTGGTACTGCAGATGGGGTGCAGGATGTTTCTCCCTGCATATTCGGGCAGGCTATTATCGTCTCCTTGTGGAAGGGTGTTCAGTTGTTACAGCCTAGTGTTAGTGTTGCCTACAGTTTCGAGGCTATGCATGGTGTATTATGATGTTCATGCATCTTTATCGTGCAGTATTGGTGTAATGGTAGAGTGCTTATGTGTGTATCGCGATAGTGGACCCGCATCACCATAAGACCTGAACAGAATTACAATATGCGTGGGGAATAATCGTAAAACCTCACAGCTCACCACAACATAAGAGAGCAACACATAACATAGGCTATAGGCACAAATAATGTCCATTCTGCTTGAGAACATAACCAAAATGACAATCTCACAGGAGCAAACAAACTTGACCTGATACAAAATACATATTCTCGTTGATCTTCCAAATAGTCCCAACCAAATCCTGATTCTTCCCAATTAGATAAATATGCTTCAAAAGATCCACAACAACTTATCAGTATTTTATGCTATTGATTATCCCATTCTCAACATTTCGTCAAAGTCTGCAAACAGGAATTAGTCCACATATGAAGGCATCTAGCCCCAAACCTCTGAAATACCAAAATTTCCATACCCAACTCGACTATGCAAATCAAATGGCTGATATATCACTCACACTATTATTCTACTGGAGCACCCATATAGAGTTTCTTGCCGCATAACAAAACATGAACCTCGAAAGCCTCAAAACCCAGTAATTACCATGCTACCAGCCATGCACCCGCAAACCGAAACTCAAGGTCCTTTCCAAAAACGACACCCTTCACATATGATAGCCAACAAGGCCAACACTCTACTAATTTCTGATACCTATTCAAGAGAAAGTCACAATGTACCACATATTCCTTACGCCCATAGCAGCCGACCAACTCAAGTCGTTGCCCAAACCATCAAGAACCCTCCAAGATCTGCCCACACGCAACTAAGCCATCAGGACTGCACCTCCCCAACTCAACCGAGTCACACAAACCGTCCAATCCAAGAGTGCTGGCACAAATGCCAGTAGAGAATTCCTATTCAAAGGACCAATCACTTCATCGCTATGCTGACCCAACACCACAGACCTGACTCATCTCTTCGGATAGTCGATATGCAATAATATCAATCAAAGTCCCAACATCGTCCCGTGCAAAATCTCAGACCTTAGTCATATACAAATTCCGGGAACCTACCAATACCACATATACATATACCTCAGGCCAAAACTGACGTAAGTCTGACTATGCAATTGAATGCCACTGATGGACTCCTCCACTTGGCGCGAAGCCATAGAAAATGACGTCTGATGATCCGCAGAGCTAACCTTCACAGCTCGTACAACAAAAATCACAAGGTACTCCAATACTGCCAACTATCCTCAATCAACACCCACCACGCTTCCGGTGCGCCTCTATATAAACAACTGAATAGTCTCTCAATACCTCTGTATCTTTAGTCTGGACGACACGTTAAGAAAATGTCTGAGCACCCTGACTCCCTCGTAGCCTATCTGTAGCATCACAAACCACTGGTGCATAGCGGAAACAGAGAGCATAATATTACACACGAGTGGATGTAAAGGAACATAAGTTATATCCTTCGAGTTGAATCAATATCGCACGATAAGGAATGAAGAATGTGAGATTATCCTAATAGTTCTGTAGCCTCTCTCAGATAAGTACAGACGTCTCCGTACCGATCCGCAAGAGTCTACTAAACCTGCTTATGACTCGTAGCACCTATGAACCTAGAGCTCTGATACCAACTTATCACGACCCAATTTCCCATCCGTTGGGTTTCGTGATGGCACCTAGTCTTAAGGACTAGGTAAGCCTAATATTTACAGAAGAACAACACTAATAAATAACATCTTAAAATTTTTCTGGATTGAATCCTTTATACAATGAGCATATTCCCAAAACCTGGTAGTACAAGTCATAAGCTCTACAGAGTTAGCTGCCGCTTCTATATAAACTGTTTGGAAAGGAGTGAAAACAGTTGAATACAAGTAAGAAGGTGACTTCTGAAGCCTGCGAACGCAACAGTAGGTTTGCCTTGAGTCTCCTTAGCAATGGTCCGCACAGCTACTAACGATTGACACCTGGATCTACACAACAAAACAATGTGCAGAAGAGTAGCATGAGCACACCACAGCGGTGCCCAGTAAGTATCAAGACTAACCTCAATGGAGTAGTGACGAGGAACAGTCAAGACACCTACCGGTCTAATAAACTGTACAAATATAAGCATAGGAACAAAGGAACATGATGTATACATATAAAGACTACACACTATGGCTAACAATACAACAATCACAGTAAGGGAAGGAAAATAGCAAGTAACAGTGGAAATACCATAATAATGACATAGAAGAGCGAGCGAAATCACAAACCCAAAACCTAAATCACAAATACAGTAAAGGTAAGCAATAACCCAGAACCTACGACAGTGTTCACATCAAGTCTTAGCCAACAGACTCCACGAAATACCGAACCTCGGACAACTTACAGCTCACCGGTCCCAATACCTGAACCCTAACACTTGGCATCTTGTGCCCCCATCACAACTCATGGTCACGCTGATAACTCACTTACTAACTAGAGCTACTCTCATATATATGACAAGTAGACGAGGGTGTACATCTATACTCAGCAAATATCAGGAGAACTTCATATCCAAATGGAGTGTTCAACTACGTGTATGCTTGTGCAAGTGCTTTAACATAGTTCCTACCAGCTAATAAGCATAAGGAAAAGAACTGATGGCACGTAAGATGTTTTCTCACAACTTCCACGAGATAAAACTCATACAGGTAAGCATACCACAACACAATATCAAACAACAAGAATGCCCCCAGGCCATCACAAATCATCACAATCAATCCCTGACATAGCCCATCTTGTCTCGCCACGTGTGCAAATAATAACATAATAAGTGCCCGCCTTGTTTCGCCACACGTGCACCATAATGTCCTCACCTTGTCTCGCCACATGCGCAACCCATATATAAGCATATATATATATATATATATATATATATATATATACACATATCTCGCCTTGTCACGCCGCATGTGCAATATGTCAATAGTAGCAATAGCACGGCAGAAACCTCATGCAACCCCATACCAATAACCGCACGGCAGAAACCTCGTGCATCACAATATCAACAACCGCACGGTAGAAACCTCGTGCATCACAATATCAACAACCGCACGGCAGAAACCTCGTGCATCACAATATCAACATCCACACGGCAGAAACCTCGTGCACCACCACAACAAGTACCACATCAACAATGACAATATATACAAGAACACGGCAAGTAAATCAACTCGAGAACTTTCGATAACAAGGAGACGATAAAACTAGCTCACAAGGAATAACCACAATAGAGAATAAGAATAGCTCAACAATGGAGAAAATAATGTGAAGCAACGATCCCACAATATGTAGTTCAACAATAAGGAAGCTAACACGAATCAAATAATTCCAAATAAGGAAATGTCAACTAAATATAGGATACCTAAACTTCTTTTAAGATTGGGCAAATTACGAAGAATATACAACAATTTCAATTAAGGATGAGCAGCGGGAAGATAATCATAACCTCAATGAAGACTAAACAATTACAGGAGAGATAATAATGGTTTCCAATAAAGACAAGCGGTTATGAAAGATAGCATGCGATAGAAGAGGTAAAAATCTTCATTTAAGAAAAATAAGAGTCAAAAAGGCAATAAGAATGAATCATAAAGCAATTAATTCCAATTAAAGCATGTAGAGGTGAAACTAGTAAATGGAAGCTCAATCATATCAAGAACAACTTCATGCTCAGTGAATACAAGGACCTAAGAACTCTAAAAGGCCAACTTTCCACAAATAAGTCCGGACACGCACTCGTCACCTCGTGTACGCGGACTACAATCAACATAGAAGACTCAAATCCTAAGGGAAAGTCCCCCACACAAGGTTAGGCAAGATACTTACCTCAATCCGGCCAATTCAATACTCAATTTAGCTTTTCCTTTACCAATTCATCAACGCTCGGCTCAATCTAGCCAAAAATGACTTGAATACATCAAACAATGCAAGAGAAAACAATTTCAATTGACAAAACTATGATTCTTATACAATTTGCAAAAAGTCAACTCCCCGGGCCCGCACCTCGAAACCCGACAAAATTTACAAAAACCAAACACCCATTCACCCACGAACCCAAATATGCAATTGGTTTTGAAATCCGACCTCAAATCGAGGTCTAAATCCCCAAAATTTGAAAATCCTAATCTCTACCCAAAAATCCCAATTTTTACCATAAAAACTCTAGATTTTTAGTTGTAATCTTGTTAAAAGTTATTAAGGAATGAAAGGAATTAGTTAGAGATCACTTACCAATGATTTGGAGAAGTTTGGATCTTTGGAAAATCGCCATTGGACGTTTAGGGTTTGAGAAAGTTGAAAAATGGGTGAAAATCCCGTCAAAAATCTCACTTAACAGGCCTCAAATGTCGCATTTGCGACCCAGGGTCCGCAATTGCGAACCCTCGCAATTTGCGAACAAGGCAGGGCTGACAGAAGTCGCATTTGCGACAAAACGTTTGCATTTGTACGTTTGCATTTGCGAACTGGGCATCGCAATTAAGATGAAAAAGTTCGTATTTGCGACCACACCGGAAACCAGCAATTTTTTCCGACACGAAAATGAGCATAACTTCCTCATACGATGTCTAAATTCGATGACTCTTTTTCCTATGGCTCACTAATTTTGATACAGATCTAATGATTCAATAAAAAACTTAATTTGGATCTCATTTTCTCAATATGGTATCATTTTTGCTTGAAGAAACGATGATGAAGCATCTAAAAACAAGCGCAACATAACCTCAACCTATCCGAAACTCACGAAGCTCTCGGGGCTCCAAACCAAACATACACGCAAGTCTAAAAACATCATAAGGACTTGCTCGTTCGATCAAATCATCAAAATAACATCAAAAGCTATGAATTTAACCTCAAAACTCATGATTTTCTAACTTTTCAACTGGACGTCCAAATAACGTCAAATCAATTCCGATTCTCACAAAATTTCACAGATAGGACTTAAATCATAACAAACTTGTACCGGGATCCGGAACCAAAATACGGGCCTCATACCAACGAGTTCAAACATTAATTTATTTCTTTATTTTCTTTAAAAACTAGCACAACAATTTTCTTCAAAAATTGTTTTCTAAGGCTAGGGACCTCGGAATTCAAATTCCGGGCATACGCCCATGTCCCATATTTTACCGTGGACCTCCCGAAATCGTCGGAACACAGATCCGGGTCCGTTTACCAAAAATATTGACCAAAGTCAACTAAAAACCAAGTTTTAACTCTAGAAATTACTTTTTTTTTCTTCTTCATATTTTCACGAAAAAGCTTTCCGATTTCACGCCCGGACTCTGCACGCAAGTTGTTACACATAATATGAAGCTGCTCGTGACCTCAAACTACCGAACCGGACGCAATTGCTCAAAACGGCCAGTTGGACCGTTACATCAATAAATTAAATCGTTAGTAATTTAATTTAATTTAATTGATTAGTATCTAAATCTTAACATGGGGAGTTAAATAAGATTTAATTGATGAATTTTGAAATTGAATAAGGAGTGCAATTATAAATTTTTAGTGGAATAATTCGTAATTAATTATGGTAGATATTAATTTCGAAAATTAGAAATTAATCCATAATTGGAAGCCTTGTTAATTAAATTATGTGGTCCCTACCGTGCCTAAATAGTAGGAAATAAAGGAATCCTTTTTCTGGTGGAAAAGAAAACCCAACAGGTTTTGGAAAAAAGGTATTTACCCTTACAACTTGTGCTATAAATACATAAGGTTTTTCACCTAGAGGGAGTAGTACATGGTGGCCGAAATTTTCAGCCAAGTTTTCCTAGAAATTTCACCCACACGAAATTGCTATTTTCGGATATTATTTGAGTAACACAGTAGAAGACCGTGGAACATTGGGAGATCATGATCGTGCGGGTGATGGAGATTTCATCGAATTGTTGTGGAATTGGAGGCTCACGTGATAGAGGAGCTTTGTCCACGCTTCAAGAGGTAACCCGTGAAATCCCATTTATATTAGTTATCTAGATTACATGTGATTTTGATACTGGGATTGCTTCCGCTGCTTATAATAATCCATCAATTGGTATAAGAGCCCACTCACATCGGTCACCATGATTAAATACTAGTGATATAATAGGTTTACACATTGGATATTAGTAAATAGACGTGTTGTTGTATAAAATTTAATAATAGAGGTGTAGAATTTTATTGACTAGGTCTTACAAGGTATAATTAATATTGTGTGATGATATAATTATTTTGTAAGAAAATGAAATCCTCTGTTTGATATCCTGGAGGACTAATGATTGGAGCGTTTGGCATATTTGTGCATAAAAAATTTCTCCAATTTAGTTTATGTTTTCATACCCTACGTGATTACTAGTCTTGGATTTTTGATGAAATTTTTTGTTCTCTGGTTGGATGTTGTAATTAAGTGATATATAACGGTATTTTGTATGAGTTTTATATTACTGGCATGGATTTTAAGTTGTGGTCCATAATATGCCATAAAATAATTTTATGAGCTACATGTATCTTCCCTCATAAATTGAGAATTTTGTGAGTAATAAATAGTTACCACTAAAGTAGCTTGTTTATTTGAACTCATGAAAATTCTTAATAAATTTGTACATGTGAAATTGTGTCTATTCATGGATTGAGCATTATGATTAATAAGTAGGATCCACAAAATGGTCTATTTCTTTGAGGCATTAAAATCTGCTTAATGTACCATGTGAAAATTATCCTTGATAAATCTACATTAGTGGTGGAGGTTCATAACTAGAAAAGAGTTTTATCTTTGGGTACCAGTGAGACCAACTCTACCCATGAGAAGAAATATTAAGTTTTTCGCCGAACAGGAGAAAATATAATATCTTAGGTTCTTGTTTATTTAAAAGGATAATTTATTGCAAAAAGGAGCTCATATGTATCCTAGAAATAGGAAGAACATAATATATGCCTTGAGCTCATAGTATAATTATAAGGAGAATGGAAATCAATATCATATTTATTTTAATTCATGAAACTGCTTAAAACGGTTATTCTCCAAGATTGGTTACAGGCTGGTGCTCATGAACTTGACAAACTCCGATTGACCTGAAATTTGGTAGGTTCATCGAAAACGATCTCGTGAGAAAAACTCACTGCTATGCAGTGAATCATGATATTTTCGGCATTTTGAGGTCGTTTAGATGGGTTTTCAAGCAGTTTCTTAAATTGAATTTGTTATAAATATGAAAAATTATTCTTTATATATCGACTATATTTGTGTTAAAACTGAAGCATGATGATTTAACTTAATATGATATATAACAAGAATGAAAATCACACGGATTTAATCCTACATACGCCAAAAATAATTTGTTCGAACTACAGTTTTCAAATTGAAAATCACAGTGCAATTATTTTTATACGATTCTATAACGTTGTTTTGGCTATATTACTCATTTCTCATATATTATTTTTTGGGGAGCTCGGATTTGGACAATTTTTTTAGGTGATTTTCATTATATAGATTGGGATAAGTGTTCTATACTCGATTTTGGTTATATTTCATAAATCCATCTTCATTTTTGGCATTTGATTGATGATTTCAAAGTGAAATTTGGGGGTCTTGTCAAAATTTTCACAAAGTGAATTTTTGAGTTTTGAATATCGATTCGGAGTCTGATTTGAGTGAAACTAGTATGGTTTGACCCATAATTGAATGGATGTTCGGGTTTTGTAAATTTTGTCGGGTTCCGAGGTGCGTTCCCGGGGAGTTGAGTTTTTGTAAATTGTATAAGGATCATAGCTTTGTTAATTGAAATTGTTTTCTCTTGCATTGTGTGATGTATTTAAGTCTTCTTTGGGTAGATTGAGCCGAGAGATGGTGAATTGGTAAAGGAATAGCTAAATTGAGTGTTGAGTTGGCCGAATAGAGGTAAGTGTCTTGTCTAATTTTGTGTGGGGGAAATCACCCCTTAGGAATTGAGTTAATTGTGTTATCTTGTTATGTGAAAGCCGTGTACGCAAGGTGACGTATTGACCGGTTTAGATTGTCTAGTCTCTTTCCATGCTTTTGATTAAATTGCCATAACATGTGGTATCGCGTTGTTAGACTACTCTTACATGCTCTATATGATGTTGTTAGCAATTATTTACCTCTTACTCGTTATTTGGCCCTTATATGACTTGGTCGAAGTCATTGCCTTCCTTATTGTCTTGCTAGCTCTTAATTGTTGAGTTCTTCTATGACTATGTGCATATCTACTACATGTCCAAATTGTTGTGATTCCCTGCTTAGTTATAAAGTGCCTTACATGTCTTGTCATTTTGTAAAGGTTATTGTATTCCATTGATTTCACGTGGTTCCCTTGTTGCCGTGTACTCATACCCTTGATTGTAGAGATTCTGGTAAATTTAGTTATTGAATTATTGTTGTTGATTTAAGTTATGGTACGGGAGATTGGGTTGCACGCCGCAACAGGTGAAATAAGGCAGGTGGTGGGATAAGGGAGGATATTCATATTGTGATACTGTTATTGTACGGTGGGATTGGGTTGCACGCCGCAACAGGTGAAATAAGGGTGGATTGTTATGGTGGAATAAGGGTGACTTATGATATTGATATTATATGGTGGGATCGAGTTGCGGGCCGCAACATATTATATTTATTGTTATGATATTGATATTGTACGGTGGGATCGTGTTGCACGCTGCAATAGATGAAATAAGGGTGAATTGATATGGTGGAATAAGGGTGACTTATGATATTTATATTATATGGTGGGATCGGGTAGCGCGCCGCAACATATCTTGTATTTTGGTATCCCCTATTTTATTGTATTGGCTTCAGTTCCTATAACCACCCGGCCGGTCGTTTTGAGAATTAACGCCCTGATCCCCTATTAACTGCTTTCCCCATGTTTATTTCTCCTATTGTGATTTGTCGGGATGATTCGTTTTGAGTTTCAGAGTGTTTTGGGACACTTAGTCCATAAATGAGAGCTTAAGCTTTAGAATTTGGACCATAGTCGGAACAGTGGAAAGACGGCCTCGGAATGGAATTCCGTCGATTCCGTTAGCTCCGTTGGGTGATTTCGGGCTTAAGGGCTTGTTCGGATTGTATTTTGGAGGTCCGTAGCTTATTTAGGCTTGAAATGCCGAAAGCTGAATTTTTAAAGTTTCCGGATCGATAGTGAAATTTTGATATCGGGGTCGAAATCCGATTTTGAAAGTTGGAACAGTTCCGTAGTGTTGAATGTGACTTGTGTGCAAAATTTGGGGTCAATCGGACATGGTTTGGTTGGTTTCGGCATCGGTTGTAGAATTCTTGAGATTTCAAGTTCATTAGGCTTTGGATTGGAGGGTGATTTGTGGTTTAATTATTGTTTGATATAATTTAAGGGTTTGACTAAGTTCGTATGATGTTTTAGGATTGGTTGGCATGCTTAGTTGAGGTCCCCAGGGTCGCAGGTGAGTTTCGGATGCTTAACGGAATTGAATTTGGACTTAGGCAATTTTCTGAACTTGCTGAACCTATTGGTTTCGCACCTGCGGAGGTTGGACCGCAGGTGAGGCACCGCAGAAGAGGTTAGGCAACCGCAGATGCGGTCTGAGGGTTGGAGATCAATTGTCGCAGATGCAGCTCAAGGACCACAGAAGCGGAACTGCATCTACAATAAAGGGGCGCAGGTGCGGAATCTGGAGGCTTAATGAAATTCCGCAGGAGCGGAGGCTGAGCCGCAGAAGCGGGACCGCATGTGCAGTTTTTCACTCGCAGAAGCGGAAATCGCTGGGTAGAAAAGAGTGAAATCGAGGGTTTGAGTTCATAACTTCTAAAATCGTATTTGAGCTCGGTAGAAGGCGATTTCTTGAGAGATTTTGAAGGAGAACTATTGGGTAACGAATTCTAACTCTAATTTGGTTCTAATACATCAATCTATCATTATTTTTCTCATCTAATTAAGGAATTTGAGGGAAGAAGTTTGGAAATGGGGGGAAAAGTTCCCCAATGAAAAAATTGAGTTTTGAATAAGAATTTGACGTCGGATTGGGATGATTTTTGTACGAGTGTACTCGTGAGTGAATGGGTGTTCATAATCCGTAATTTTTACCCGTTTTCGAGATGTGGGCCTGGGGAGGATTTTTGGGGTTTTCTATTTTCTTGCCTTAGCTTCGATTTCATTATCTAAACTAGTTGTTGTATTATATTTACATTATGAAATTAATTTGACTAGATTTGGGCCACTCGAATTGGATACTCATGGCAAGAGCGTGATTTCAGATTGATTGAGCTTGGTTCGAGGTAAGTGGCTTGCCTAACCTTGCGTGGGGGAACTCCCCATAGGATTTTGGTATTGTTGTTATATGAATGCCTTGTACTTGAGGTGACGAGTGCGTACATTTGATAATTGTTGAAAATCCCTGTTTTCATTAAGTAAATATCTGTGTTTTTCCTTAATTGAGCAATACTAGCATTTGAAAGCTTCTGAGTAGTTTAGGAAAGCATGCTTATTTGACTTAACTGTCTTAACTGCTTTGACTGTTTTACTTGAATTCTGTGTAGCATGTTTAGGGTAGAATTGCCTGTTTTCTTGACAAGAACTTGTATAGAACTGTACAGTTTCCTTGTTGATACTGTTGTGTGTTTACTTTGGGACTACGGAGCGGATTTTCGGGAGATCCCCTTGCATGTTTACTTTGGGACTACGGGACGGTATTCGGGAGATCCCCCTGTACTGGATATTTATTTTGGGACTACGGATCGGTATTCCGAGAGATTCCCCTGCACATTTACGATTTGGACTACGGGATGGTATCCCGGGAGATCCTCTGCACATTTACGTTTGGGACTATGGGACGTTATCCTGGGAGATCCCCTGTTGCTTTTCTCTGTGTAATGAGTTATTTCTTTCTGTGATTTCGTCTTTATTGACTGTTAATAGTCCAATTATACTGTCATATTTCTTACTGTTTTACACCATTATATTTATATGACCGGTAGGGCCCTGACCTTCCTCGTCACTACTCGACCGAGGTTAGGCTTGGCACTTACTGGGTACCGATGTGGTGTACTCACGCCCTTTCCTGCACATGTTTTTCATGTACAGATCCAAGTTCTTTATCTCAGCCATACTATCTGTGAGGCGAGGCGATTCAGAGACTTCGAGGTATATTTGCCGCGTCCGCAGACCTAGAAGTCCCTCTTTATTCCCTCTTTTAGTTATAGACTTCTTGTATTTACTTTTGCTTAGACTTCTGGAGTTAGAACACTATGTATTTCTTTAGCTTGTGATTCATGATATTCCGGGTTTTGGGAGTGTTATTATTGTTATATGCCGAGCGGCATTCCACACACTTATTTTATATTTACCTGTTAGTTGGCTAGTTTTGTACTTTTAAATTCCTTTTCTGCAAATTGTTAGGCTTACCTAGTCGTAGAGTCTAGGTACCGTCACGACAGTTCATGGAGGGAGAACTCGAATTGTGACAAGCTTGTATCAGAGCTCTAGGTTCATAGGAGTCATGAATCACAAGCCGATTTATTAGAGTCTCGCGGATCGGTACAGAGACGTCTCTACTTATCTACGAGAGGCTATGTAACTGTTAGGAAAATTCCACTTCATTTGATTTCCTTGTCGTGCGAGATTTTTGATATCAAAATTCTAAACCTCTGTCTTCTATTCTCTCACAAATGGTGAGGTCACGTGCTACTGGAGATGACCAGACACCCGCGCCCCCTGCTAGAGCCGCTAGAGGTCGGGGCTGGGGTAGAGGCCGAGGACGCGCACGTGGTGCAGCCAGAGCACCCACACGAGCTGCCACAGAGGAGCCACCAGTAGCTCCAGCCGGAGTCCAGGCGCCTGATACGCCTACTGCTACTACTACTCTAGCTCTCCAGGAGACCGTTGCACAGTTCATGAGCATGTACACCACTCTAGCTCAGGCAGGGTTGATTCCTCTTGCTGCCGCTACATCTCAAGCCGGGTGAGGAGCAAGACTCCCGCCGCCCGCACCCCAGAGCAGCGGGTTCAGGTTGATCAGATCCCAAAGGTTATATCGGTACCGCCTTTAGCCCCAGTTCAGCACGAGGATAGGGCAGTAGCTTTAGAGGAGGAGCCGCGGAGGCTTGAGAGGTTCAAGAAGTACCATCTTCCTACATTCAGTGGTCTAGCATCAAAGGATGCTCAGGGATTTCTGGAAGAGGGCCACCATATCCTCCGCACTATGGGTATATCAGGATCGAGTGGGGTTTCTTTCACTTCCTTCCAGCATCGAGGAGCAGCGTATCAGTGGTGGCGTACTTTTGAGTTGGACATTCCGGCTGGGGCAGCTTCCCTTACATGGACTCAGTTTTCAGATATGTTCTTGAGGGAGTATGTCCCTCAGATCCTCAGGGACGCATGGTGTGCGGAGTTTGAGCATTTGCGCTAGGATTCTATGTCTGTTTCGAAGTATGTTGTCCGTTCCAGGGCTCTTCTTTTTCAGTCTAACCTTCCCCTCAAATATTGGGGTGACTGTGTTCTAACTGCCACTTACCTCATGAATAGACTTCCTTCTGTTGTTTTGAAGGGTGTCTCTCCTTATGAAAGACTCCATGGTCTTCCTCCACTTTATGATCACTTAAAGTCCTTTGGATGTTTATGCTTTGCTACTTCACCTAAGTTTGGCAGAGATAAATTTCAGGCTAGAGCTATTCATTCTATATTTTTGGGGTACCCCTTTGGTAAAAAGGGTTACAAACTTCTTAACCTCACTACTCATTCCATTTTCTTTTGTAGGGATGTGGTTTTTCATGAAGATATATTTCCCTAAGAGTCTGATCACCCTTCTGTCTTTCCCTCTTCCTCTATTTCAGGCTTTGTAGATTCTTCCTCCTCCTTTTCACCTTCTCCTACTCCTGATGTTTCCACATCTCCAGATTCCCCTGTTCCCTCACCTCTTTCTCCTCCTCCTATATCTGATTCTTCTCCTATTATTCCTTCTCCTCCACCTTTAAGAAAATCAACCAGAACAGTCCATCAACCTTCCTATCTCAAAGATTATGTCTGTTCCTCTGTCTCTTCCTCTCATCCTCTTCCCTCTTCTTCCAAGGTCTCTTCTGTTGACATACACATGCATGAGCCCTAGTTCTACCAGCAGGCTGCCTCACATCCTGCTTGGCAAGAGGCCATGCTAAAGGAATTCCAAGCCCTTGAAGCAAACCAGACTTGGGATATTGTCCCTTTACCNTTCTCACAAGAAAGTCATTCCTTGGAAGTGGGTTTACAAAATCAAACAAAGGGATGATGGTTCTATTGAGAGATATAACGCCAGGTTAGTCATTAGGGGTGACACCCAAAAGGATGGCATTGACTTTACTGAAACTTTTTCCCCTGTTGTCAAGATAATCACCATCAAATGCTTACTCACTTTGGCTGCTAAGTGGGGTTGGACTGTGTTCCAACTTGATGTGAACAATGCCTTCCTTCATGGGGATCTCCATGAGGAAGCTTATATGAAGGTTCCACCTTGTCTTGATGTATCTGCTCCTTCTTCCTCTCCTCCCTTGGTTTGCAAACTCAAGAAGTCCCTCTACGGCCTTAGGCAAGCTTCTAGATAGTGTTTTTCAAAACTGTCTGAAGCCTTGCAATCCAGAGGCTACATTTCCAGCATGAATGATTATTCCTTGTTCACTAAGGTCTCCTCTGATTCTCTAATTGTCTTGGCTGTCTATGTTGATGACATCTTGCTAGCTGGTAATGATGTTGTTGAGATGAACTCTTTGAAGTCTTTCTTGGATGCCCAATTCAAAATTAAAGACCTGGGCTCAGTTCACTATTTTTTGGGATTGGAAATCTCTCTTATTCCTCAAGGTTATGTGATGAGCCAACACAAGTACACTTCTGACCTCTTAGCTGAGTTTAATTGTCAACACTTCTCTCCTGTTATGACCCCTTTAGATCCTTCTGTAAAGCTGGTGTTAGACATGGGGGAGCCTGTTTCTGACCCTAGCCTATATAGGAGATTGATTGGAAAGCTCAACTTCTTGCAACATACTAGGCCTGATATTTCTTTCTCCGTTCAAAATTTGAGCCAATTTCTTCAAAAACCTCAAGTTCTCCACATGTTGGCAGCTTTGCATGTTCTTAGATATTTACTAACTGATCCAGCTCAAGGGGTGCTCCTCTCCAGCTCATCTGATTTGTCTCTAACTGCATATTCTGACTCTGATTGGGCTGCCTGTGCCATTTCTCGCAAATCTGTCACTGGTTATTATATTACCCTTGGTGGTAGCCGAATTTCTTGGAAAAGTAAGAAGCTGCCCACTATCTCCTTGTCCTCAGCTGAAGCTGAATACAGGGCACTTCGCATGGTTTCCGCTAAGATTTCTTGGTTGCTCAGACTTTTGGGTGATCTTGGCTTGTCCATTTCCAGCCCAGTTCCCGTTTATTGTGACAACCAGGCAGCTCTCCATATTGCCAAGAACCCAGTTTTCCACGAGCGCACAAAACACATTGAGATTGACTGTCATTATGTGTGAACTTGCTTGTAGGTTGGTCTGATTTCCTTGCATTTTATCTCCAGCTCCAATCAGTTAGCAGACATCATGACCAAAGCTCTTCATGGTCCTGTTCATCATGGTTTACTTTGCAAGCTTGGTAATTTCTCACCCTCAAGCTTGAGGGGGGTGTTAGCCCAAATACAGCTCAAGCCCAACTATCACAGGCCCAATCAGCTAAGGGAAAGCAGAATGCCCTTTTATAGTTTACATTTTCTTACATTTTCATTTTCAGATTTTACATTTCATTATTTGGTCTATTACACTTGCAAATATAAATAGAGATTTCTCAATAATAATATCAGTTTTGGTCAATTAAGATTTGACCGGCTCATTTCAGTCATCTTCTTCTCTCAACCCTTTTAGGGTTTTCTTCTATTACTTTCTGCCATAGCCATCGAGCTTCGAATTTAACATGGTATCAGAGTGGGAATATAGATTCCTCTCGTCAAAACCTTTCATCCAATGGTAGCCTTGTTTGAAATCGTCAAGGACTATATCAGATCGTTGATTTTCAGAATACGTTCGTGAAATTTTGGGGTTTCATTCAATCTTCGCATATTTTCGACTTTATTGCGAGAATCGTTGGTAATCTTCAAGTTACACGGTAGTTTCTGCTGGATTTCTCTACCTAGGGTTCATGGATAAACAAGACCTCACTTCTTCGGGTATTCAGAAGAAGGACGGTATCACTGTCACTCTTAATCACAAATTTTGTTAATTTTGATGTTAATGTTCATTGCATGTACCTGATTTGAGTTTATCTCTGATTACTTGAACATACTACTGTAGTTTTCTTAGTATTAGACTTAGTTACTGCTGAAAATGGGTATTGTAGTAGATGACGTTAACTCTACTCCAACTTCCAATGGTTTTGTTCCGTTTTCCTTGGATCCTTCACATCGCATGTACCGTCCTTGGTTTCTACGGTTCGCGAGGAGTTTGTTGGTTTATTAAGGGGCTTATTCCCAGCATCAGATCTAGCATGGCCCGGGAGTTGGAGATGGATATTTCTTATCAGCAGGTGGTGAGCATTGCTAGCAGAGTAGAGGGCATGCATGCTTGGGATAAAGAGGAGAGAGAGGCCAAGAGGTCTCGAGAATCGGGCCATTATTCTGGTGCTCGTGGCCCATCTGCAGTTCGTAATGGTAGGGGTTATATGAGTCGCCCGTTCATTCAGCTCTTCCAGTAGCCAGTGGTATTCCAGCTCCTTCTAGACCTTAGGAGCCTTATTATGCACCTCCAGTATCTAGTGCGCCTCCTGCACGGGGTGCTTTCTGTGGTCAGTCTAGCAGACCTGGCCTGATCCAGTCACAGTCGCCACATCCTCCCAAAGCTTATTTTGAGTGTGGCGACACACGCCATATGGTGAGGGATTGCCCTAGACTTAGGAGGGGTGCACCTACACAGACTTCTCAGTCACAGCGTGCTCCGCAAAGTTCCCAAGCTATGATTACATCACCAGTTGCTACCTCACCTGCCTAGCCAGCTAGAGGTGGAGGTCGGGAAGGTAGAGGTCACCCTAGAGGGGGAGGCCAGGCCAGATACTATGCCCTTCCTGCCCGTACTGAGGCTGTTGCCTCCGATTCTGCCATCACAAGTATTGTTCCGGTCTATCATAGAGATGCATCTATTCTATTCGATCCAGGCTCCACTTATTCTTATGTTTCCTCTTATTTTGCCCACATTTGGGCGTGTCTCGGGACTCTTTGAGTTCCCCTGTTTATGTTTCTACTCCTGTGGGAGATTTTCTTGTTATGGACCACATTTATCGGTCGTGTTTGATTGCTCTTAGTGGTTTTGAGACCAGAGCCAATTTGTTATTTCTTAGCATGGTAAATTTTGATGTTATCTTGGGCATGACTGGTTGTCGCCCCATTATGCTATTCTTGATTGTCATGCCAAAACCGCGATGATGGCTATGCCAGATGTACCGCGAGTAGAGTGGAGGGGTACCTTAGATCACCCTTCTAGTAGAGTTATTTCATTTCTTAAAGCTCTTCGAATGGTTAAGAAGGGGTGTGACGCGTATCTAGCATATGTGAGAGATGTCAGTATTGATACCCCTACAATTGATTCAGTCCCAGTAGTGCGGGATTTCTCTGACTGTTCCTAGCTGATCTTCCGGGCATGCCGCCCGACAGAGATATTGATTTTGGCATTGATCTGTTACCAGGCACACAGCCCATTTCTATTCCTCCTTACCGTATGGCTCCTCTTGAGTTGAAGGAGTTGAAGGAACAGTTACAAGAATTGCTTGATAAGGGATTTATTCGGCCCAGTGTGTCACCTTGGGGTGCTCCTGTCTTGTTTGTGAAGAAAAAGGATGGTTCTATGCGTATGTTCATTGATTATCGCCAGTTGAACAAAGTTACAGTGAAGAACCGGTATCCTTTGCCTCATATTGATGACCTGTTTGATCAGTTACAGGATGCTCGAGTGTTTTCTAAGATTGACTTACATTCAGGTTATCATCAGTTGAAGATTCGAGAGTCAGACATCCCGAAGACTGCCTTCAGGACTCAGTATGGTTATTACGAGTTCCTTGTTATGTCATTTGGGCTGACCAATGCCCCAGCAGCATCTATGCATTTGATGCACAGTGTATTCCGGCCATATCTTGACTCGTTCGTCATTGTCTTTATTGATGACATTCTGGTATACTCCCGGAGTCGGAAAGATCACGAGCAGCACCTGAGGACAGTGCTTCAGACCTTGAGATAAAAGAAATTATATGAAAAGTTCTCAAAATGTGAGTTATGGTTGGATTCTATGGCATTCTTGGGTCACATAGTATCGAGTGAAGGGATCAAGGTGGATCTAAAGAAAGTGGAAGCAGTGCAGAGTTGGCCCAGACCATCCTCAGCTATAGAGATCCGTAGTTTTCTTGGCTTGGCGGGTTATTACCGTCGATTTGTGGAGGAATTTTCATCTATTGTAGCACCTATGACCAGGCTGACCCAGAAGGGTGCTCCGTTCAGGTGGACGTAGGAGTGTTAAGAGAGCTTTCAGAAGCTCAAGACAACTTTGACTACAGCCCCAGTATTGATATTGCTTACAGGTTTGGGGTCTTATACTGTTCATTGTGATGCCTCGAGGATTGGCCTTGGAGCGGTATTGATGCAGGACGGTAGGGTGATTACCTACGCGTTCAGACAACTGAAGGTGCATGAGAAGAATTATCCTGTCCATGATCTCGAGTTAACTGCTATTGTTCACGCCTTGAGGATCTGGCGTCATTATTTGTACATTGTTCTTTGTGAGATCTACACTGATCATCAGAGTTTGTAGCATCTGTTCAAGAAGAACCTTAATTTGCATCAGAGGAGGTGGTTAAAGCTGTTGAAGGACTATGATATCACTATTTGTATCACTCGAGCAAGGCCAATATGGTGGCCGATGCTTTGAGTCGCCGGGCGGAGAGTTTGGGGAGTTTGGCTTATCTACCAGCAGCATAGAGGCCCATGGCGATAGATGTTCAGGCCTTAGCCAGCCAGTTTGTGAGGTTGGATATCTCGGAGTCCAGTCGGGTCCTAGCTTATGTGGTTTCCCCGTATTCCTTGTTTGATCGTATCCGGGGGCGTCAGTATGATGACCCACATTTTCTTGTCCTCAAGGACAAGGTTCTGCATGGTGATGCCAGAGATTTGACCATTGGTGATGACGGGGTATTGAGGATGCAGGGTCGGGTATATGTACCCAAAGTGATGGGCTTCGGGAGTTAATTTTGGAGGAGGCCCATAGTTCACAGTATTCCATCCATCCTGGCACCGCGAAGATGTATCAAGATTTGAGGCAGCACTATTGGTGGAGGAGGATGAAGAAAGATATAGTTGGGTTTGTATCTCGATGACTCAATTGTCAGCAGGTGAAGTATGAGCATCAGAGACCGAGTGGTTTGCTTCAGCAGATAGAGATTCCGGAGTGGAAGTGGGAGCGGATCACCGTGGACTTCGTAGTTGGACTCCCACGGACTTCGAGGAAGTTTGATGCCATTTGGGTGATAGTGGATCGGCTGACAAAGTCTGCACACTTCATTCCTGCGTGTACCACTTATTCTTCAGAGTTGTTGGCTGAGATTTATATCTGGGAGATTGTTCGTCTGCATGGTATTCCAGTTTCCATCATTTCAGATAGAGGTACTCAGTTCACATCACGGTTCTGGAGGGCCGTACAGCATGAGTTGGGTACTCGGGTGGAGTTGAGCACACATTTTACCCCTAGACGGACGGACAGTCTGAGCACACTATTCAGATTCTTGAGGATATGCTCCGTGCGTGTATGATGGAGTTTGGAGGTTCTTGGGATCAGTTCTTGCCACTGGCAGAGTTATCTACAACAACAGTTATCAGTCCAGCATCCAGATGGCACCATATGAGGCTCTATATGGTAGGCGGTGTAGGTCCCCGGTGGGTTGGTTCGAACCGGGCAAGGCTAGATTATTGGGCACAGACTTGGTTCAGGACGCTTCGGAGAAGGTTAAGGTGATTCAGGATAGACTTCGCACAGCCCAGTCCAGACAGAAGAGTTATGCGGGCCAGAAGGTTCGCGATGTTTCATTTATGGTTGGAGAGCGGGTCTTGCTTTGGGTGTCGCCTATGAAGGGCGTTATGAGATTTGGGAAGAAGGGGAAATTGAGTCCGAGGTTTATTAGTCCCTTTGAGGTGTTGCGACGTGTTGGGGAGGTTGCTTATGAGCTTGCCTTACCTCCCAGCTTAGCAGGAGTTCATCCGGTATTTCATGTTTCAATGCTCCGGAGATATCACGATGATCCGTCGCACGTGTTGGATTTCAGTTCTGTCCAGCTGGACAAGGATCTATCTTATATTGAGGAGCCAGTGGCTATATTGGACAGGAAGGTTCGGAAGCTGAGGTCGAAGAACAATGCATCAGTAAAGGTTCAGTGGTGGGGTTAGCCGGTCGAGGAGGCGACTTGGGATACCGAGCAGGATATGCGCAGCCGCTACCTTGATCTTTTCACCACTTCAGGTATGTCTCTATGCTTGTTCGAGGACGAACGAATGTTTTAAGAGGGGGAGGACGTAACGACCCGGCAGGTCGTTTTAAGAATTGATGCCTCGATCCCCTATTAACTGTTTTCCCCGTGTTTATTTCTGCTATTGTGATTTGCCGGGATGATTCGTTTTGAGTTTCAGAGTGTTTTGGGACACTTAGTCCCTAAATGAGAGCTTAAGCTTTAAAATTTGGACCGTAGTTGGAATGGTGTGAAGACAGCCTCGGAATAGAATGCCGTTAGCTCCGTTGGGTAATTTCGGGCTTAGGGGCGTGTTCCGGATTGTGTTTTGGAGGTCCGTAGCTTATTTATGCTTGAAATACCGAAAGTTGAATTTTTGAAGTTTCCGGATCGACAGTGAAATTTTTATATCGGGGTCAGAATCCGATTCCGAAAGTTGGAATAGCTCCGTAGTGTTGAATGTGACTTGTGTGCAAAATTCGGGGTCAATCGGACATGGTTTGGTTGGTTTCAGCATCGGTTGTAGAATTCTTGAGATTTCAAGTTTATTAGGCTTGGATTGGAGGGTGATTCTTGGTTTTAGCGTTGTTTGATGTGATTTGAGGGTTCGACTAAATTTGTATAATGTTTTCGGAATTGTTGGCATGTTTGGTTGAGGTCCCAGGGGCCTAGGGTGAGTTTCGGATCCTTAACGAAATTGAATTTGGGCTTAGGCAATTTTCTTAACTTGCTGAACCTGTTGGTTTTGCACCTACGAAGTTTGGACCGCAGGTGTGGCGCTGCAGAAGCGGTTAGGCAACTGCAGTGCGGTCTGAGGCTTGGAGATCAATTGTCGTAGATGCGGCTTAAGGACCGCAGAAGCGGAACCACATCTACGAGTAAAGGGGCGCAGGTGCAGAATCTGAAGGCTTAATGAAATTCCGCAGGTGCGGAGGCTGAGCCGCAGAAGCGGGACCGCAGGTGCGGTTGTCCCCTTGCAGAAGCGGAAATCGCTGGGCAGAAAAGAGTGAAATCGAGGGTTTGAGTTCATAACTTCTAAAATCGATTTTGAGCTCGGTAAAAGGCGATTTCTTGAGAGATTTTGAAGGAGAACTATTGGATAACAAATTCTAACTCTAATTTAGTTCTAATACATTAATCTATTGTTATTTTTCTCATCTAATTAAGGAATTTGAGGGTAGAAGTTTGGAAATGGGGGGAAAAGTTCCCCAATGAAAAATCTGAGTTTTGAATAAGAATTTGACGTCGGATTGGGATGATTTTTGTACGAGTGTACTCGTGAGTGAACGGGTGTTCATAATCCGTAATTTTTATCCGAATCTGATACGTGGGCCCGGGGAGGATTTTTGGGCGATTTCTATTTTCTTGCCTTAGCTTCGATTTCATTAGCTAACTAGTTGTTGTAGTTATATTTACATTATGAAATTAATTTGACTAGATTTGGGCCACTCGGAATTGGATACTCGTGGCAAGAGCGTGATTTCAGATTGATTGAGCTTGGTTCGAGGTAAGTGGCTTGCCTAACCTTACGTGGGGGAACTCTCCTTAGGATTTTGGTATTGTTGTTATACGAATGCCTTGTACGTGAGGTGACGAGTACGTACATGTGCTAATTGTTGAAAATCCTCGATTTCATTGAGTAAATATCTGTGTTTTTCCTTAATTGAGCAATACTAGTATTTGAAACCTCCTGAGTAGTTTAGGAAAGCATGCTTATGAGACTTAACTATCTTAACTGCTTTGACTGTTTTACTTGAATACTGTGTAGCATATTTAGGATAGAATTACCTGTTTTCTTGACACGAACTTGTATAGAACTGTACAATTTCCTTGTTGATACTGTTGTGTGTTTACTTTGGGACTACGGAACGGATTTTCGGAGATCCCCTTGCATGTTTATTTTGGGACTAGGGGACGGTATCCCGGGAGATCCCCATGTCCTGGATATTTATTTTGGAGCTACGGATCGGTATTCCGGGAGATTCCCATGTACATTTACAATTTGGACTACGACGGTATCCCTGGAGATCCTCTGCACATTTACGTTTGGGACTACGAGACGTTATCCTGGGAGATCCCCAGTTGCTTTTCTCTGTGTAATGAGTTATTTCTTCTTGTGATTTCGTCTTTATTGACTGTTATTAGTCCAATTATACTGTCATATTCCTTACTGTACACCGTTATATTTATATGACCGGTAGGGCCCCGACCTTCCTCGTCACTACTCGACCGAGGTTAGGCTTGGCACTTACTGGGTACCGCCGTGGTGTACTCACGCCCTTTCCTGCACATATTTTTCGTGTGCAGATCCAGGTTTTTCTGGTCAGCCATACTATCTGTGAGGCGAGGCGATTCAGAGACTTCGAGGTATATTTGCCGCATCCGCAAACCTAAAAGTCCCTCTTTATTCCCCCTTTTAGTTATAGACTTCTTGTATTTACTTTTGCTTAGACTTCCGGAGTTAGAACACTATGTATTTCTTTAGCTTGTGATCCATGAGATTCCGGATTTTGGGAGTGTTATTATTGGTCGAGAGTGTTATTATTGTTATATGTCGAGTGGCATTCTACACACTTATTTTATATTTAGTTGGCTGGTTTTGTACTTTTAAATTCCTTTTCCGCAAATTATCAGGCTTACCTAGTCGTAGAGTCTAGGTGCCGTCACGACAGTTCACGAAGGGAGAACTCGGGTCGTGATAGTTCCTTCGCATGAGACTCTGATAATCTGTATTTCTAGTTTTCACTGTGTTCTGAGGATCGAATTATTGTCATTGGCTTATTGCCTTGTCGTCATTTCCTGAGCTCTTTTCCTAATACTATTATTCCGGTGAATTGACTTTCAAAGTGAATTTACTGCGTTGAGTCATTACCTCCTGTCCTGTTTAGCTGTTAGTAATATAGTGATTTAAAATAAAAGAATTAATATCATGCTACCTTGTGTGACTTCTAGTTTAAAACTCACCGTATATTTTGGTATTTACTAGTTTCTCGACACGTGCGTTGCACGTGTATATCGAATTATGTAGTATCCGATTTCATTCCCTGCACTTCTCAAGTAAAAGAGCTTGAGATTTGCAAAAGTGAAGATAATTGTTCATTTATTTGGGTGATTGGGAATTTATTTTTGGTTTTCATGATAACTTTTTTATTTTAATGATTCAAGAAGTATTTCTAATAAGTTCATTTCTAGCATAAAATATTTTCCAACGTCCAAGATATTATAATGATATACACGTGCGCTCTTAATAATGTGAAAGATATGCACAATAATAAAAAGAAATAGAGAGAACTAATGCCAAACAATTCAAACTCAATAAATTCTACTCATCTCCAAATTATGACTGTTTTGCATAACACATATAGCTCAATAAGAAAAGGTAAAAGAAGATTTCAGAATTCATATCATAAACATAAAATCAATTGATAAATCAAGCCAAGGAGGAGCATGAGATGTTTGTATAAATACGAACGTTTTCTGCTAATTAAATAGAAGTAACTTACAAGTCGTTTTCGCCGTAAATAAATATTGCGGAAGTTTAAATGGTTAAATAAAAAAAGATGACTGAAGAAAGTAGATAGACGATTTGGTAAAGAAGTAAGAGGCCGAGCTTGAAGCATTAACAGAGAAGATGAAAAAGGTGATTGTTTATTTTAAAATATTTTTATGTCAAAATTTTCAAAATATGTACTTTGTGTTGTGTCGAGTACTCCATGCATCCAACATCTTATGTATATATGCCTTTTTATTATATTTTTTAATTGTAAAGAGCATAGTTTGTTGTACTAACAATAATTTATTTTTCAAATCTCAAGAATTGAAGGGAAATAGAAAATAACAAATAATTACAAAAAATTAATGATGCACTTGTATAAGAAACATATTTTCTTAATAATATATTTATTTGTAACAAATTTGTTTTTACGTATAGAGACCAAAAAAGGGAATTCCAAGAGATTGTCCAAATAAAAATAGTGAACCCAATTCCATCTCAATCAACAACTCTTACACATCAAATACTATTGTATCTTTTAATTGCTAGGTCATTAACATGAGATAGTCAATTATAATACCCAACACCAGCTGGTCTTTATTTGGGAAAACTCTATGTTTTGAAAGTATGCTAATGTCATCTTCACTTTTTGGGGGTGAACAGAGAAATGTATAAATATTTTACTGTTAGCCTTTTAACAGGATCACACTGAAATCTTGACATTCTTTATATATCTCCATAATAAAATATGATAGTCTAGAATGGTGGAGCACAAATGGTACTTTGTCACTACTATGGTGAATTAATAGATTTCACCAAGCGGGGATTACTTATTATATTAAGCTTTTAGTTCACATGTATCTAAAATACAGCAACATTGAAAGCACAATCACATTATATATATATATTGTCACGATCCTATTTCCCGGACCCGGTCGTGATGGTGCCTCTCGTGAAGACAAGGCCAGCCAATTAAACCCATTTACCTTTTTAAGTCTAAAACATGACTTACTAATATTAAGTAGCGGATAATATCAATAAAGTGCGGAAGTACAACCCAACACAGCCCTAACCGGGGTGTCACAAGTGACGAGCATCTATCAACACTTAATACCCAAGTATCACTACAGAGTTTAACACTGAACTAAGGATATAAAGGAAAGAGATAGGGAGGAGCTCCGGCTGCGAACGCCAACAGCTACCTAAAGACTCCTCGAAGTACCGCCTGAAGCTGGGATGAATCAGCACTCGGGAGCAGAACCAGCTACGTCTGAATCTGCACACAGGGTGCAGGGAGTAAAGTGAGTACTCCAACTCAGTGAGTAACAAATGTAAATAACGACTGAAAGTAAGAAAAAACGTAAGGCACAAGGCATACTATAATGAAGCAGTAAAACCATTTAAAGACAGTAAATCAGTGAAGAGTTAAGTAAAAAAACCTTTCCCAACAAATAAACAGGTAACTGACAGGTGTTTAAGGTAAAGTAACCAAATAGAAGTTCGCCCCTCGGGCACAGTATCCACAAATCCGCCCCTCGGGCAACATCTCAGAACCAATACCAGCCCCTCGGGCTCAATCTCACATCACAATGGGTACCCGCGCTCACTGGGGGTGTGCAGACTCCTGGAGGGATCCCTTACGGTCCAAGCGCATATCAAGCCATCTCGTGGCATCAAATCTAGGCCCTCGGCCTCATATCAATCAAGCCACCTCATGGCGGACATATCTCAGGCCCTCGGCCTCAAATCAGTATCAGTGTTTCCTCACAACATAGGCCCTCGGCCTTACTCAGTAAAAAATCCTCACAAGCCCCTAGGGCAATAGTAAAACAATATTTCTCAGCCCAAACATAATTTTAAAATATCATTTCAAGTCTTAAAACTGAGTAAACATGGCGGAGTATTAAAATAGCGGAAAATAACATAACTGAGTTTAAGTATAAAGTCAAAATAGTGAGGAAATGTCAATGAAAAGCCCCGAAGGGTCCAAATAGTTGGCACTAGGCCCAAATATGGCATTCAGCCCAAATAATGATGATAGCAAATAGTTTTCAATCAAATACGCGGTAAAATCATCAATCGGGATGGACCAAGTCACAATCCCCAATAGTGTACGACCCCACGCTCGTCATCAAGCGTGTGCCTCACCTCAACAAAGCACTGCGATGTGCAATCCGGGGTTTCAAACCCTCAGAACATCATTTACAATCATTACTCACCTCGATCCGGTCTAAACTCTAGCCCGCGATGCCTCGCCCGCACTAATCGACCTCCGGATGCTCCAAATCTAGCCACAATCAATACATAATCATTAAACTATGCTAAGGGAATGAAGCCCACTCGAAAATTTCCAATTTAACATCAAAATCGCAAAATTGCTCAAACCCGCCCCCCGGGCCCACGTCTCGAAATCCGATAAAATTAATATCAATGGAATCCTCATCCTCTCACGAGTTCATACATATCAAGAACATCAAAATCGGACCTCAAATGGCCCCTCAAATCCCCACTCAAAGGTCTCTTAAATCTCAAGCCCTAGTTACCCATTTTATCTACTGATTTTCCATGGATTTCAAGCTTACAAATGTTAAAATTCATCATAGAAACAAGTTTAGGGTCCAAAAATCTTACCTCCATAAAATCCTCTTGAATTCCCTCTTCAATTAGCTCTCCCAAGCTTTCTCCCGGATGAAATATGGTGAAAACCCTCTCAAAATCGCGAAGGGTGCAATATATATTTCTGCCCAGACATTTTCGCATCTGCGGCCCAAATTCCGCTTCTGCGGTACCGCATCTGCGGTCAAGACCACCGTATCTGCGGTCCTCACTTAAATTACCAAAACTGCATCTGCGACACATTTCCCATATCTGCGACATCGCAAATGCGGTCACCCTTACTGCTTCTGCGGTCACTGCTCATCAGGCCCCCTTTCGCTTCTGCGGCCAATTCCTCCGCTTATGCGGCGCCGCACCTACGGTCCCCAATCCGCAGGTGCGAAAATACCAGAAGCAGCAAATTCAGCAGCTGCAACAAAATCCGAACTTCTCCGTTAACCATCCGAAATCACCCCGAGGCCCCCGGGACCTCAACCAAAAGCACAAACATATTCTAATACCTTATTCAAACTTGTTCTAATCATCAAAACACCTCAAACAACATCAAGTCACCCAAAACACATCGGATTCAAGCAAAACTTTCTAAAATCTTCTGAGTTCCGCTTTTGATAAAAAACCCAACCAAACCACGTCCGAATAATCTGAAATTTTGCACACACATCCCAAATGAAACAACGAAGCTACTGCCGAATTTAATTCCGACCCTTATATCAAAATCTCACCTACCAATCGGAAATCGCCAAAATCTCAATTCCGCCAATTCAAGCCTAAACCTTCCACGGACTTCCAAAATGCATTCCGATCACGCTCTTAAGTCCCAAATCACCTAATAGAGCTAACCAAATCATAAAAATTCCAATCCGAGATCATATACAAGCAAATCAAATATTGGTCAAACCTTTCGAATTTCAAGCTTCAAACTGGGAACTGTTCTTCCAAATTCATTCTGATTACCCTGAAAACCAAAACCTACGATTTACATGAGTCGTAATGCATCACACGGGGCAAGTCATGCCCGGGAACTGACGAACAAAGTATAAAAGCTCAAAACGACCGTTCGGGTCGTTACATCCTCCCCCACTTAAACATACGTTCGTCCTCGAACGTGCCCAGAGTTGTTCCAAAGGCCAACCACTCGCTGAATAGCCTTACCATGCATATACCCGGGGGTGATCCCACGTCACCCTATCTCATATAGGTCCAATAACACAATGCAGCTGAAATTCCACCATCCAACCTAGCCCATAAACCTTAGAACCATATTTCACTTCTGAAATCATCCACAAGATCAGAATCTCACGTCTATACTCTGAATAAGCCCGAACCAGTTGTAATAACCCATACCTGCTACCTCAGGTGCAATTACATGATATACCACATAACTCAAGCACTTGTAGCGATAACTTCTATCCACAACAGCTGCACACAATAACCGAATACCGGTAGAAAACCTCTTATCAACTAAAGCCTCATTTCAACACTTTCATATACTGCCAATGATAACTAAAACACGCAGTAAACCATAACCATTTCTCAGATCAACCATTCATGAAGCCACTTCTCCTTTGGCAAATACCATAGCAAATTCCTGAGCCGAACCTCGATATTATCCTTCCAACATGCTGAAATCGAATCCGTTCGTATTCATAAAGATCCCAATGAGCCCATCTAATCCAACACCCTACTCTGGTGACATGACACATCAATAAAGGCTAAATTCACAACTTATGAAATCTGCTCACCAACAAGCAACAATCCGAACATACTCAAATCATGAAAATGTCTCAAATGGAAGAGCTATACCGCTAGCTCACCAGTGCCACCACAACACAAGGCCAAGAACCCGTCTCACATCATAGAAACAGAACGCACGAATCTAACCCGCAAGGTCATACCTTTGCATGACTTCGCTGCACTGCGCGATCCTATCCAAACACTGCTTCACATGAAACACCTCAATTACTCTGCTCGAAATTGACGACCACGCGCAATTGATGTCTAGAACCGAAGCAATCATCATAACCACCGCGAAGCAATTGACATAACATAATACAAACCCGAAAGGACATAACCGATACGCCATCCACCGAGCAATACCCAGTACTCTTCCCGCTCGACTTCTACTATGAAACCCCAATGGATCCGCACCATACGTGCCTATAAACAACAATTCATAATGCATCGCAACACAGAAAAGGTAACTCATATATCTCTTCAGAACACCAATAGGCTAAAAAATAATCGAATCACACATCCCTCAGCAATACAACTCGGAGCCAACCAAGTCGACTCAAGTTAGAACACACATCCACACTAGCCTGCCAACGGACCCCTTACCAAGGAAACCCTGGAACTGCTCCTTCAACTACTTTAACCCACCGGTGCCATACGATATGGTGCCCAGCACTACTCAATACCAAAATCAACAACTCTGCCCTGCAACATGCCCTGCAACATGCCCGGCAGCAGGAAACACATTCGGAAAAGTTCCTCATCACTATAACGGATTCAATATGAGAAGTCTCTGCACTGACATCCATCACAAGAGCCCAAATAAGGAAGACAATCCTTCCCAGCCCTCCACCGGGTCTTCGAAATATGAAACAAACCTACCAAGAACATAATGCGTCGAACCTCGCCACTCAATCCGTGGCATCCCCGGCATAGCCAACAGCACCGCCTTAGCACAATAGCCAGAATAACACAACATGGAGACAACCAGTCTGCACCCAATATCACATCCAAAGTCTAACCTACCAAGCAACAAAATATCCAATCGGATCTCCAAACCCCGATAGTCGCTAAACAGTGCCGATACACGCGACCCACAACCACAACATAGCCTGAACATGAGAACTCCCAGTCTCCAACTCCATATAGCACACGAATCAGCATATCTGATCCCAATTCTGTCGTCCGAATACATACCACACCTCTAATACCCAATCATTCCACGAGAGATACTCAAAAATTTTTCTATGCCGCCAAGCAAATACAAGAACCATCAACTTAATCACATTACCTTTTTCTACGTCAAATTACCTCCAATTAGCAATACTATTTCCTTAATCATCTGAGGATCATTTCCCTAATCATCTGAAGCTCATTTCTCTAATTACCTGAAGCTACCCGCTGCCTAAGAGTTTTATGACCTTCCTTTCAGAACTGAACCGCAACCTTACACACGCAATCTCAATCCTCCACAACATACCGCATATACCATATCATCTTAGGGATAACGTGAGAACTTCATATCTCTTCCGAGCCACAAGCAACTATGTACTCATCCAAACAAGAACTTTCCATTGAGCCCAATCTAGAAGAAAATCACTATACATCCCAAGCTCCTCACGCTAGCAGAAAATATACATCTCTAACCGCGGTAGAAATAAACAAGAACTCTTCGACTCCCCTTTGCACAAAAACCAAGTCTGTCAGGACTGAATCCTCCTAACTCAACCAAGCTACGCATGCCACTAAGCCCAAGATCATTGCCGCGAAACACCTGTAGAAACTCATTATCGAAGTGACTACATTACAATTTATATATTGTATTAAGAAAATTAGATAATTACAACATCCATAATGTAGTTATTAACAGAGTCTGGTTTATTTTTAAATGAAGAAAATCAACCATGGTATTTATATCACTTGTTACACCAAAATATAGCAAAAATAAATTTCTTGACTTAAGGTAATAATATTTTCTCTTCCCATAAATGTTTATGAGGTGTCTTTTCAAATTGGCCACCAGATAAATGCATGGATCAAAATGACTTGATTTTCAGCTTCACATCAACTTCATTCATACTTGAATTTTTCTAATCCCTTAATTTATCTTTCAGAAAGTCATTGTGTGTTTATTCAAGAGATAAATTTATTTTATCCAATTACGTTGTATATTCTCACTTTCTTTTTAATCCAAAACATGAACGTTGTGCATCAATTAGTCAAATACATAAAAAGATTCTCCACTCTTGCCCTCCGATCTTCGTAAAAGCAATAGTTTGTGTAATGAAGAAAGTTCACAAAAGAAGCAGATGAGAGAAAATTAAAAGGTAGTTTTACATCCATATATATTTCATTTTTGACCTAGAGAGCTCGGTTTGTGGCGATTTTTCGAGAGTTTTTCAAGCAAATTATTGGGGTAAGAGTTTCTAACTCGGTTTTGGCTATATTACACGAATCTATTATTATTTTCATCATTTAATTAGTGTTTTGAGTTGAAAATTCAGGGAAAATTTGGTGAAACTCCTTAGGCTAAATTTTGGGAATTTGATAGGCGATTTGAGGTCGAATTTGACTAATTCTTGTATGGTTGGACTTGTTATCGGATGAGTGTTCGGATATTGTAATTTTGTAATTTGAGATAATTGTTTTGTGTGAAAGCCATGTACGCAAGATAACAAGTGTGTACACAGGCCAAATATGAAAATTTCCAGTTTTAGCTATGTAGATTCCTTTCATTCCTTAATTGAGTTACCTTAACATGTTATATTCATCATCATTAGTAAAATAATTATTTGTTCCTATACTAAAGATCTTCAGATAGTAAGAAGAATGAACATAATTAAAATGGTACAAAAACTCTTTAATACATAATGTTATGTTTAACCTAGCAAGAAAATATTAAAAAGAAAGAAGTTCAGGAATTTGATAGCAAGAATGAAAATTAACATTTTTTTGTAATTTTTTGTTTCAAAATTTTCTAATTATAAAGATCCACGGCCGTTACATTCTCTCCCACTTAAACATGCGTTTGCCCTCGAACGTGCTGAGAACTGCGTGGAATTGTCTGAAATTACTGTTTAACATCTCTCGCACCTACCCCCGCTACCACAACTCCGTTGAGCACATTAGCTCGATCAAATCTGAAGATATCCTCTTTCATTTAGGCAAAAAGTCCTGAGAGCCCAGTTCCAACATCCGAAATTCTCTGCCGGGCCTACTTCCATCATACGAACACTGTATCAATCACCACACGCTGTACCAGAACAAGACTGCATACCCTTGCTAAATTCACACCATGCACCACATCATTCACAAGACCATACTCTGATCGTAATAGAATTTGTATTTATTACGATTTAAAGACATTTTATATTTGATGATATAAAAAATTTCAAGAATAAAGATGTGTATAAGCCAACTCTCTAGACTCATTTGATTCTACATTCTTAGAAAGTGAATTTCACGTAGTCTCATGCATGTGATATTGTTATGCCATGCAATACTCTTTGGCATTAGAATAGCAAATTGTAAGTAACCACAACAATTATGCTTTGTATAAGCCAACTCTCTAGACTCATTTGATTCTACATTCTTAGAAAGTGAATTTCACGTAGTCTCATGCATGTGATATTGTTATGCCATGCAATACTCTTTGGCATTAGAATAGCAAATTGTAAGTAACCACAACAATTATGCTTTGTATAAGCCAACTCTCTAGACTCATTTGATTCTACATTCTTAGAAAGTGAATTTCACGTAGTCTCATTCATGTGATATTGTTATGCCATGCAATACTCTTTGGCATTAGAATAGCAAATTCTAAGTAACCACAACAATTATGCTTTTCCTAAGCACCAATGCAACACGAGATCATCACTTTGTGATGCATCTATCCTAGCATTGATAGATATCGGACTATACCAAAACCACAAAGGATAGAAAATAAATAAATGATAAATAAGTAGGCTTCAATAAAGTATAACCCTATTTTGCTACTTCTTGTTGTATCATTTGAAGATAGTGCCATCAGATAAATCTGATTTCACAAATTACTGATTCATTGCCCTTGAAGTTTGTACAGTGGCCATCTAAAGTAACTCACTAAAATTGATGAAAAATGCGAAGATGGTGACAAAACCAAGATTACATATTCAAGACTCGCAACCAAAGGTAGATATACCGTATATGATACGGTTCGGCAGAATCAATAGTTTTGGGCCAAACCCTGTATATGTGTTGAGATTGTTTCCACCAAAACAGCTCATCTTTTTCACTACAGAACTGAAAAAAGACAAAGGCGGCGAATAGAGGGAGGCGAAGATCGAACGCTCAAGGTGAATCAATCAGCCAATTGGTTCATAGAATTCTTTCAATTCGTCTTCTTCTTGTATGCCTACTTCCTTTTTTCGTTTGGCTTGTCGCTAATTGATTGCAGAATATGAAGATTGCTCATTTTCAGCTCTTTTATTCGTGGGTTTTCCCTAATTTTTTGTTGTATGTCATAGTTTACAAAATTCACAACCGTTTCGTTCTTGGTGATTTTAGGTTTGAATAAACCTAAACAATATTCCTTTGGATAAACTTTATCAACTGCGTATTATTCTAAGACCCATGAACAGAAGATATAATAATATGTCACATGGGTAATTAAGAACATAGAGACCCCTAATATTTCTATGAATAGAGTCGTTTATGAAAGCTGTGCGTTTGCTCGTTTCTTTTTGTATCATTTGGATCATGCCATGTTTTATTTACTCAAAGCTTTACAATTTTATGATCAATTATCCCTGATCTTTCATATATATCGAACTTTTGACGTATTGAAATTTTGATTCTCCAAATACTTAGTATCTGTGAGAAGCATCGAATTAGTAATGGGGTACAAAAGAATAGAGAAATAATATTCATCTGGGAAAACCAACTAATAATACATGGGTTCAGAAATACAAATAAATACAAAAAGTGTATTTATTTGGAACTTGCAACTGATGTTGCAACCAGAGCTGTTAGTTCTTTGGAAGGTGCAAGGGTGTTTGCTGTTAAGTTGCAATAAGCGCCTTAGCTAACGTCTTGGCATGCCCAACCGGAGCGGTACGAGGCCCAGAGTGCATCATCTAACTTTCTCGCACTATACGTTCTTGTAGCGTTCACTCTATACACATAAATTGAAGAAATCTATTAGAACTCACATTATAATGTTAGTTTGTCCGACAAAGGAAGAGAAACGAGAGTTGTCGTCGGTGAAACACTAACAATGAATTACATGAGAGAAATGAGTAAGCGATCGTGAATTTCATGATCTCCGAATGACCTGAAATTCAGTATGATCATCGGAAATGATCAGTTAAGAAGAATTCACTACTGTGCAGTGAATCACATCGTATTTTGACGATTCGGGATCGTTTAGATGAGTTTTTTGGAGGTTTGGCGGATTAAAATGTGATTTCAATACGAAAAGTCATTCTTTCTATCATTCTATTTGTGTCTAATCTGGAACATGATAACACATGTTGATTTGATATGAATTGGTATATGATAAGAATATAGGTCATATTTTAAATTCTTAAAAATTGCTTAAAATAGTAATTTTTCAAATTTGGTCGCAATCTTTGGATATTGTGATTTTAACAATCTCCATTGATCTGAAATTTGGTAGGTTTATCAGAAACAAACCAGTGAACAATATTCACTGCTATTCAGTGAAAAACATCAATTTTAGCATTTTAAGACTGTTTAAATGGGGTATTGAGCATTTTTTAATTATGGAACTTAATCCTCAGAGAAAAGTCTGTGGTTGTGATAAAGTGGTGAGAGGAATTAACCCCTATGGTCTCTATTTTTATTTATAGTGTGATAATAAATTTATGCGTTGACATTAGGTCTTCCTCCATATTGGATAAATTTATTATGAACTCACTGGATATAGTTACTAGTTATTAATAACCTATATTAACTCTCTATCTCAGTTTAAAGGGTTGAATCAATTTTGTATCTAAAATACAATCATGATTAAGTGGTCATAGAACTATATTTCTATGGTCTTCCACTATTAATTTCAAGTGAGTAATAAATTTATAAGTTGACTTTAGGTCTTCCTCCATATCGGATAAATTTACTGTAAGCTCACTAGGTGAAATACTAGTATTGATATCGTGTACTTACTCTCCATATGAGTATACATGTTGGATCAATGGAACTAGAGCTATTAATTATGAAGTTCACTTGACTTAAATTAACGTATACTCTCCATCTGAGTTGGCTCTTTTTTAATTATTGGAGTGAATAATCTGACATTACATATGTATGTTGCATGAGTAGTATTTTTCCCATCGAATTTGCCATTCAAGATGCATGACATATATGTGTAGTGTGTTTAAAATTTTTCTATTAAAAGGTTATATACAATTGACTGAAAATAATAGTATACTCTCCATCGGAGTTGGTTCTATTTATTTTTGGATTGTATAATTCTTGCATTATATAACATACTTTACACGAATGGTTCTTTTCCCATCGAAATTTATTATTCGAGATGCATGTATGCATATAAAGATTGAATGCAGACTGAATTTTACTATTCAGTGTTTTGACTTATTATTATCTATTTAATATTTTTATCTCAACTCCAAAATGACTTTATGCAATTTTTCGTATTACTTGTTAAAATTTTCTTTTAGTGACAAGACATTAATTTAAATGGTGCAATATATGTACTTTTTGTTAGAAGGAATTTAATTTCGGTTTCTGGGCAAAATAAGAGATGGATATTTGTTTTATTTTTCGAATAACTCTTGAGTTATTGAGCGCTTGATAAATATTTTATATCTTGTGGTACATGAATACATGACCTTGTTATTGTATATTAATGTCTCTCCTGAACAGAATAATATTAATCTACCTCATAAGAGAATATGTTCTTCAAAATTGAGTAAAACTTATCTATGCACTTTTTGTCTAAGTCATATTAATTTGGATAGGATTTCAAGTTGGTCAAGGATGGACCTTAATTGTCACGACCCAAATTCCATCGTAGGTCGTGATGGTGCCCGACACCGTTGTCAGGCAAGCCAACTCTAATTCAACTAATGGGTTCTCATTATTTTTATCAAAACAGCACCAAATTTTCAATTAACAGTTAAGCTTTTAACCAGTCAATAATTAACAAGTTCGTAATAATATAAATACATCCCAAAATAGTAGTCTACAAGTGTGTGCCAGGAACTAGTGTCACAAGCACCAGGGCAACTAGTAGAATGTACAAAAATAACCACTATCCTACTGCCTGAAACAGAATAGACAGTACATAATCAACAACAAAAGAAGAGAACTCCGGTATGCTGCTGAACGGCTCAGAAGGGCAGCTCACCGTGAGATCTCGATCAGGATTCAGGAACGCGCGCCGGAGGGGTAACTAGATACACCTGCCTCAGATCCTATACAGTTAAGTACAGAAGTGTAGTATGAGTACATAAACAACATATACCCAGCAAGTATCTAGTCTAACCTCGAAGAAGTAGTGACAAGGGGTCGACTTGACACTTACTAAGGTCAATATCAATAATATTTAAGGTTTTCGCCAAGCATGGATAGCACGAATATAATGACAGTCTCAGAACAAGGAGAAATGGTATATCAATTGCAGTCATGTCATATAATAACTTACATTTTAAAGCATTTAAATAGAGTAAATCATGGATCAATTCCACATAAACCACATGCGCACATTATGCCGAGGTCGTACGGCCTGATCCGCATAATAATAAATGTGCACTGCCAGAGAGTCGAATGGCGCGAACCATAGATGTATCTATTCCTACCGAGGCGATCGGCCCGATCCACAAATAGCAACTATTATCAAGAAGGCACACATTGTTCATTTATAGTCAAATAAATTCATACATGTTCTCAAGTAAGTGAGTACATTTGTTTATATTTATTTACAATTTCTAACATGTCCTAAGTGATCTCAATCAGCAAGCAAGAACACAAGCATTTGCATGTATGGCATGATACGGGTCCTAAACTACCCGGAAAATAAGCATAATAGTAGCTACGCACGGACTCTCGTCACCACGTGCGTACGTAGCCCCCAAAGATAGTCACATACATTTATTTAGTTCGCCTAGGGGGTTATTTCCCGCTTACAAGGTTAGAAAGGAGACTCACCTTACTCCAAAGCTTACTTCCAAATTTCATGAACGCGCTCAAACCCTCAATTCGAAGCCGAACGATCCAAAACTAATCAAACGGGGTAAGAACTAGTCAATACAAGCTCAAGAGTTTATATTCTAACTATTAAAGTAATTTTCCAACTACAAGTTTCCTAAAATCCATCCCCGGGCCCACGTGCCCGGATTCCGGAAATTCATAAGGGAAATTGCTACCCATAACCTAAGGATCAAGAATATATGATTTTTACTTCGTTCCATAACAAATTTCGTGATTAAATCCCATTTTTATCAAAACCCTAGGTTTTACTCTAAACCGGCAATTTTTCACTAATTTACAAGGAGTAATCTACCCCTAAACTATGTATTAAACTCACATTATGTAGAAATAACTTACCTCACAATGCTAGGCTGAAATCCCATCTTTGGAAGCTCCCAAATCGCCCAAGAATTGAATGAAATGTGTCAAAATTGACACATTTCCCGTATTAAATGAAGGCACGGCCTTCAGCGATTTCCGCATCTGCAGTTAGGGAACCGCATCTACGGACTCGCTTCTGTGAGGGAAGGTCTGCATCTGCGAAATTGGACCGGACTGGCTGGGGCCGTTTCTGCGGAAGAGAAGCCGCATCTGTGGTTTCCTGGGCTCCTCTCCTTGGCCGCACCTGCGAAGGGTCGACCGCTTCTGCGGTCTCGCACCTGCGGCTGGTCAACTGCAGGTGCGGTTATGACAGCAATCTGGAGCTTCAGCTCCTTCAAAAATTTCCTAACTCAACTCAAGCCTCGTCCGATTGACGCTCGGGGCCCCCGGGGCCCCGCCCGAACATACCGACAAGTTTGAAATCATAAAACGGACTCGTTCGAACCCTCGGAACGCCCAAAACAATGCTAAATCTAAGAATCACCCCCTAAAACCAATTGAATCAATCTTATGAACTTCAAGTTCTTCAATTCACATCCAATGCAATGAAACACACTTATACTACTCGGATTGACACCAAATTTTGTGTGCAAGTCTTAAATGACAATACGGAACTATTCCCAGTCTCGAAATTCCGTTCGGAACTTGATAACACAAAACCCCGCTCCGAACCAAATATTTAAGAACTTCAAAATCCTTAAGGAATCAACTTTCACTATTAGGCACCAAAACGCTCCCGGGTCATCCAGAACCCAATACGGAGATACGCCCAAGTCCGAAATCATCATACGAACCTGTTGGAACCTTCAAATCCTGATTCTGAGATTGTTTACTCAAAATGTTGACCGAAGTCAAACTTGGCCTTTTAAGCCAACCTTAAGGAACCAAGTGTTCCGATTTCAACTCAAACTCTTCCAAATCCCAAACCAACCATCCCGCAAGTCATAAATCAGTAAAAGCAAGTACGGGAAGTCTTATTTAGGGGGCCGGGGTTCTAAAAAGCAAAACGATCGATCGGGTCGTTAAATTAATGTTCATTGAAAGTAGAGGCGCTGCCAACTTGTAAATACTATTTGGAAGGAAATTTGACTAAAGGTTGTTTCCCTTCAAAAGGAAATAAAGCTAGTGATAAGCAAGAATGTCTGATTTGTATGGTTAAATGAACATACTGGTAAGAGATAGTTTTGAGTATTTTTGTGACGTTCATAAATGATTACTCAAAATATTAATATATTTATTTGATGCACCGTAAGTCTTAATGAATTAAGTAATTCAAGGTTTTCAAGACTTGAACGGAGATCAACCAAGGAAATATATTAAGTTACTGCAATTTGATAGTAGTGGCGAGTACCTCTCTAAAGAGTTCTTTTGTTACTTATCAGGATAAGAGATTACATCTCAATTGACTACACCAAAAACTCCATAATAGAGTGGTGTAGTAGAAAGAAGAAATAAGTCTCTTTTGGACATGGATAGATTAATGACGTGTTATTCAGATTTGCCTTATGTGATGACCCAAGTCATCACTTGTTTTTAAATTAAATTCTACATTCCGAGGCCTTAAAAACCTCTTTCAGCATCACCTCGAGTTGCGTGCGCAGTCCGAGCGTGTAGCCGGAAAGTCTATATGTGAAAATCTGTGAAAAATGATAAATTTTGATTATAAAATAAATTAAGTTGACTTCGGTCAACATTTTGGGTAAACGGACCCGGACCCGTGATTTGACGGTCCCGGAGGGTCCATAGAAAAATATGGGACTTGGGCGTATGCCCGGAATCGAATTCCGAGATCCCAAGTCCGAGAAATGAATTTTTAAAAGAAATTATTTTTCTAAAAAATATAAAGGTTTTTGAAAGTGAAATGTTATGTGAAACCTGTGGTATCGGACCCGTATTATAGTTTCGGAGCCCGGTACAGGTTCAATATGACTTATATGTGTTGTCGGTAAAGTTTGGTAAGAAACATAATCCATTTGACGTGATTCGGACCTTAAATGCAAAATTTGATGTTTAAAGAAGTATTGAGAAATTTCATTGATTTTGAGGTTTAATTCATCGCTTAAGAGGTTATTTTGGCGATTTGATCGCACGGATAAGTTCATATAATGTTTTTGAGTTAGTACGTATGTTTGGTTTGGATCCCCGAGGCCTCGGGTGAGATTCGGAAGGTTTTTGGAACTCATAAAAGTTGCAGGTTTTTTCTGTTTCTGGTGTTCTGGTATTTTCTTCTTCGCGTTCGCAGAAGAACCCTCGCGAACACGATGAGTTAGTCAGGCTGAAGGAAATTTCCTTCTACGCGAACGCGAAGCTTTGGGGGTCTTCCCTTCGTGAGCGCGGGCCTGGTATCGCGAACGCGAAGGCATATGAGCCTGGGTAGGGGGGGGGGTATTTTACCCTACGCGAACGCGACCACCTGGCCGCGAACGCGAAGGCTCTAGGAGCTGAAGCTCCACGAACGCAAGCCATTTATCGCAAACGCGAAGGTCACATAAGCTGGCTTCATCGCGAACGCTACAGGCCTATCGCGAATGCGATGAAGGCCTGTCCAGTGATTTTAAAACAGAACCACAACGGGATTTTAGCAAAAATTTCATAACTTGTTCTTCCAAACTCCAAATGGGGCTATTTTTGAAAGGGGATTTCACCACCAATTCATAGGTATGTAATCTTGGACTCATTTTCTTCAATTTCCATTAACACCCATTAGATTTCTAGGCTTAAATCATGTTCTTAAGGGTAGAAAATTAGGGATTTGGGTAGAGTTAGGGCTTTTTGTATATTTGGGATTTAGACCTCGTTTTGGGGTCGAGTTTTGGAACTAATTATATATTCGGGCTCGTGGGTGAACGGGTGATCGGGTTTTGGTCCGAACCTCGTGTTTTGACCAAACGGGCCCGGGGTCAATTTTTGACTTTTTGGGAAGAATGATAGGAAAGCTATAATTAAGCATTGGAATTGGATTGTTTAGCGTATATTGATGTTATTAAGTCGATTATGTCTAGATACGATTGATTTGGAGCCACATTCAAAAGGAAAGGCGGTGTTTGAGGCTTGAGTTGGCCGTGAAAGTCGAGGTAAGTGTTTGGTCTAACCTTAGCTTGAGGGATTAGGAGTCATGTCTTATTTGCTACGTTTTAATTGTGGAGTATGACGTATAGGCATGGTGACGAGTATCTATACGTCGGTATCAAGCATGCCCGTGAGTCTTGTATTATAAATGTTATGACTCCGTTGTGGTTTATTGTGCCTCACATGTTGCTATCATCATTGTTCCCTTCCCAGGATGTTTGTTTTGATATTATTGTTCCCTTGTCGGGATGTTGTCGAGATATTATTGTTCCCTTGACAGGATGTCATTATATTGCTCTTGTTCCCTTGCCGAGATGTTGTTATATTGCTCTTGTTCCCTTGATGGGATTCTTGTGGTTGTTGTTGAATTGTAACTAGGATCAGGTGGCACGCCTGCCACAAGATAAATGAAATGGGAGCGGGTGGCACGTCGCCTGCCACGAGATATATGAAATAGGAGCGGGTGGCACGCCTGCCACGAGATATATGAAATGGGAGCGGGTGACACGCTTGCCACGAGATATATGAAATGGGAGCGGGTGGCACGCCTGCCACGAGATATATGAAATGGGAGCGGGTGGAAGCCTGCCACGAGATATATGAAATGGGAGGGGGTGGCACGCCTGCCACGAGATATATGAAATGGGGTGGCACGCCTTCCACGAGATATATGAAATGGGAGCGGGTGGCACGCCTGCCACGAGATATATAAATTGGGAGCGAGTTGGACGCCTGCAACGAGATACATGAAATGGGAGCGGGTTGCACGCCTGCAACAAGATGTGAAATGAAAGTGAATTCTGCCTTTGTTTTCCTTATCCTTGTTAGTAGTTGAATTTTGGTTCCTTTATAATTCTCTTGATATTCTGTTTTACCTGTTATTCCCCGAAGCATGCTTTTCCCCTCCCATATTTACTTGTTTATTTTTGCTTTACTTTCCGTTGTATATTATATAACTGCACAGGTTTATTTGGTAGTCTGGTCCTAGCCTCGTCACTACTTCACCGAGGTTAGGCTAGGCACTTACCAACACATGGGGTCGGTTGTGCTGATACGACACTCTGCACTCTTTTGTGCAGATCCCAGTGTTGTGGATTTCGGACCGCAGTGAGGTTGCTACTTTTGGTCCATCAGGCGACCCAAGGTAGTCCTGCAGGCGTCCGCAGGCCTTGGCATCTCCTTCTAGCTATTATTCCTGTTTCTTTCTTATATTTCCATAGACAGTGTTGTATTATTTCTTTCAGACCATTATTTGTAGTAATGTTAGATAGTCTGTGAAGTTGTGACACCAATCTTGGGTAGTTTTGTCATGGAATGGTATTAGCAGTATTATTAAACATGAAATTTAAGTCTTCCGCTTGTTAAATTTTGTTGATTATTTACTGTTGGATTATAACTGTTGAAGAATATAAAAATGGATAAAGATAATCTGTTCAGTAATTGGCTTGCCTAGCTCACACTAGTAGGCGCCATCATGACTCCCGGAGGAGGGAAATCCGGGTCGTGACAAGTTGGTATCAGAGCTCTAGGTTACATGGGTCTCACAGTTCACAGACAAACTTCATAGAGTCTGAGGGATCGGTACAGAGACGTCTGTATTTATCCCCAGAGGCTACAAAGTTAGGAAAAACTTCACATCTATTCTTTCCTATCGTGCGGTTTTGTTCTCTCACTGCTAAATCGAAACCTCTACTCTTGTTCTTTCACAAATGGCGAGGTCACGTATCGCTTCTTCAGCCGAGCAGCCGCACAGACCGTTGATGGACCAGCTACATCTTCGGAGGCTTGTGGAGGTTGGATAGGTTTCACTAAGCTCTTCACTACTACTCTTGGTGGAGAGATTATTTTTTGGCTAGACCAGACGGATCACCAACTTTGACTTGGGAGCAGCTTACTCAGCTATTTCTGGAGAAGTTTCTCCCTATCACTCAGAGAAAAGCCTATCGGAGGCAGTTTGAGCGTCTCCAGCAGGGTTCTATGACCGTTACTCAGTATGAGACCAGATTCATCGAATTGGCTCATCATGCTCTTGTCATACTTCCCACCGAGAGGGAGAGGGACAGGAGGTTCATTGAGGGACTTATCCATCCTATTCGGCTTCAGATGGCTAGGGAGACAGGGAGTGAGATCTCTTTTCAGGAGGCGGCCGATGTGGCCCGGAGAGTTGAGATGGTTCTGTCGCAGGGAGGTGGTCATGGGTTGGACAAGAGGCCCCATCATTCAGGCCAATTTAGTGGTACCTCGTCTGGAGGTAGGGATTCGTATGGTAGAGGTCATCCTTCTAGGCCTTTTCAGTCGGCACTTTAGGTTTCTCACGGTGCTTCAGGTGGTCGTGATCCTCAGATGCAGCATTCTGATCAGCAGTCCTACAGTGCACCACCAGCTCCTATCAGTGCACCGCCGCTTTAGATTTTTCAGGGTCGTCAGCCCCAGCAGCCGAGGTCTTGTTTTACTTGTGGTGACACAAGGCACATTCCTAGGTATTGCCCTCGAGCACTGAGTATCTCTCAGCATCAGGGTTCCCGTGCCATGGTACAGGCACCGAGTGTTCCACAGCCCGCCCAACTAGCTAGGGGTGGAGGTAGAGGTTCTAGAAGTGGAGGTAGAGGTCCTAGAGGTGGAGCTCAGGCCGCTAGAGGTGGAGGCCAGCCAGCAGCAGGACATCCCAGAGATGTAGTTCAGGGTGGTGGGGCCCAGCCCTGATGTTATGCTCTTCCAGCCAGGCCCAAGGCTGAGGCTTCCGATGCAGTTATTATAGGTACTGTTCTGGTCTGTGATAGAGATGCTTCAGTGTTATTTGATTCAGGGTCTACATACTCGTATGTGTCATCTTATTTTGGACCGTACCTGGTCATGCCTAGTGATTCTTTGAATGTTCCTGTTTCTGTGTCTACACCGGTGGGTGATTCCATTGTGGTAGATCGAGTCCATCGTTCATGTATTGTTGTGATTTGAGGTCTTGAGACTCGTGTAGATTTGCTTCTTTTGGACATGGTTGATTTCGATGTTATATTGGGGATGGACTGGTTATCCCCTTATCACACTATCTTGGACTGTCATGCCAAGACTGTGACCTTAGCCTTGCCGGGTTTACCTCGTATAGAGTGGAGAGGGACTCCTGGTCATTCTACCCGTAGTGTTATCTCGTATATGAAGGCTTGGCGTATGGTCGAGAAGGGGTGTTTGGCCTATTTGGCCTATGTTTGTGATTCTAGTGCTGAGGTTCCTTCTATTGATTTTGTGCCCGTTGTTAGTGAGTTTCCTGAGGTATTCCCTTCAGACCTGCCGGGTACGCCACCCGACAGGGATATTAACTTCTGTATAGATTTGGCTCCGGGCACTCAGCCCATTTCTACCCCGCCATATCGTATGGCCCCGCCTGAGTTGAAAGAGTTGAAGGAGCAGTTGCAAGACTTGCTTGAGAAGGGTTTCATTAGACCCAGTGTTTCACCCTGGGGTGCGCCGGTGTTGTTTGTTAAGAATAAAGATGGATCGATGAGAATATGTATTAATTACCGGCAGTTGAACAAGGTTACAATCAAGAATAAGTATCCATTACTGAGGATTGATGATTTGTTTGATCAGCTTCAGGGTGCCAAGGTATTTTCGAAGATTGACTTGAGATCTGACTACCATCAGTTGAGGATTAGGGCATCCGATGTCCCTAAGACAGCTTTCCGCACTCGGTACGGGCATTATGAGTTCTTGGTGATGTCATTCGGGTTGACAAATGCCGCAGCAACTCTTATGGATTTGATGAACCGAGTGATCAGACCTTATTTGGATTCATTCGTGATAGTCTTCATTGATGATATTTTGATATATTCCCGCAGCCGGGAGGAGCACGAGCAACATCTTAGATTGGTTCTTCAGACTTTGAGGGATAGTCAGTTGTATGCTAAGTTTTCGAAGTGTGAGTTCTGGTTGAGTTCGGTTGCATTCCTGGGTCATGTTGTGTCAGCAGAGGGTATTCAAGTTGATCTGAAGAAGATTGAGTCAGTCAAGAACTGGCCTAGACCAGCATCAGCTACAGAAATTCGGAGTGTCTTGGGGGTTAGCAGGATACTATCGTCGGTTTGTGGAGGGGTTTTCATCTATCGTAGCCCTGATGACCAGGTTGACCCAGAAGGGTGCCCAATTCAGGTGGTCGGACGAGTGTGAGGCGAGCTTTCAGAAGCTCAAGACAGCTTTGACTACGGCACCGGTGTTGGTTTTGCCCACAGGTTCAGGGCCATATACAGTTTATTGTGATGCATCTCGTATTGGGCTTGGTGTAGTGTTGATGCAGGATGGCAAGGTCATTGCTTATGCTTCGCGGCAGTTGAAGAATCATGAGAAGAACTATCCGGTTCATGATTTGGAGTTAGCAGCCATTGTTCACACGTTGAAGATTTGGAGGCATTATCTGTATGGCGTGGCATGTGAGGTGTTCACGGATCACAAGAGTCTGCAGTATTTGTTCAAGCAGAAGGAGTTGAATTTGAGGTAGAGAAGGTCGTTGGAGTTGTTGAAAGACTATGATATCACCATCTTATATTATCCGAGAAAGGCCAATATGATGGCCGATGCTTTGAGTAGAAAGTCAGCCTTAAAAACCTTTTTCAGCATCACCTCGATTTGCGTGCGCAGTCCGAGCGCGTAGCCGGAAAGTCTATATGTGAAAATTTGTGAAAAATGATAAATTTTGATTATAAAATGAATTAAGTTTACTTCGGTTAACATTTTGGGTAAACGGACCTAGACCCGTGATTTGACAGTCCCGGAGGATCCGTAGCAAAATATGGGACTTGGGCGTATGCCCGGAATCGAATTTTGAGGTCCCAAGTTCGAGAAATGAATTTTTAAAAGAAATTGTTTTTCTGGAAAATATAAAGGTTTTTGAAAGTGAAATATTATGTGAAACCTGTGGTATCGGGCCCGAATTATGGTTCCGGAGCCCGGTACAGGTTCAATATGATTTATATGTGTTGTCGGTAAAGTTTAATAAGAAACGGAATCCATTTGACGTGATTCGGACCTTAAATGCAAAATTTGATGTTTAAAGAAGTTTTGAGAAATTTTATTGATTTTGAGGTTTAATTCGACGTTTAAGAGGTTATTTTGGCGATTTGATCGCATGGATAAGTTCATATGATGTTTTTGAGTTAGTATATATGTTTGGTTTGGAGCCCCGAGGGCTCGGGTGAGTTTCGGATGTGTTTCGGAAGGTTTTTTGAACTCATAAAAGTTGCAGGTTTTTCAGTTTCTGGTGTTCTGGTATTTTCTTCTTCGCGTTCGCAGAAGGACCCTCGCGAACGCGATGAGTTAGTCAGGCTGAAGGAAATTTCCTACTACGCGATCGCAAGACCGAGGTCGCGAACGTGAAGCTTTGGGGGTCTTCCATTCACGATCGCGGGCCTGGTATCGCGAACGCGAAGGCTTATGAGCCTGGCAGGGGGAGGGGTATTTTACCCTACGCGAACGCGACCACCTGGCCGCAAACGCGAAGGCTCTGAGAGCTGAAGCTCCGCAAACGCGAGCCGTTTATCGTGAACGTGAAGGTCACTTAAGTTGGCTTCATCGCGAACGCGATGAAAGCCTGTCCAGTGATTTTATAACAGAACCAAAACGGGATTTTAGCCAAAATTTCATAACTTGTTCTTCCAAACTCCAAATTGGGCGATTTTTGAAAGGGGATTTCACCACCAATTCATAGGTATGTAATCTTAGACTCATTTTCTTCAATTTTCATTAACACCCATTAGATTTTAAGGCTTATATCATGTTCTTAAGGGTAGAAAATTAGGGATTTGGGTAGAGTTAGGGCTTTTTGTATATTTGGGATTTAGACCTCGTTTTGGGGGCGAATTTTGGAACTAATTATATATTCGAGCTCGTGGATGAATGGGTGATCGGGTTTTGGTCCGAACCTCGTGTTTTGACCAAGCGGGCACGGGGTCAATTTTTGACTTTTTGGGAAGAATGATAGGAAAGCTATAATTAAGCATTGGAATTGGATTGTTTAGCGTTTATTGATGTTATTAAGTCGATTATGTCTAGATACGATTGATTTGGAGCCACATTCAAAAGGAATGGTGGTGTTTGAGGCTTGAGTTGGCCGTGGAAGTCGAGGTAAGTGTTTGGTCTAGCCTTAGCTTGAGGGATTAGGAGTCATGTCTTATTTGCTACGTGTTAACTGTGGAGTACGACGTATAGGCATGGTGACGAGTATCTATACGTCGGTGTCAAGCATGCCCATGACTCTTGTATTATAATTTTTATGACTCCGTTGTGGTTTATTGTGCCTCACATGTTTCTATCATCATTGTTCCCTTGCCGGGATGTTTGTTTTGGTATTATTGTTCCCTTGTCGAGATGTTGTCGAGATATTACTGTTCCCTTGCCGGGATGTTGTTATATTGCTCTTGTTCCCTTGACGGGATGTTGTTATATTGCTCTTGTTCCCTTGCTGGGATTCTTTGTGGTTGTTGTTGAATTGAAACTGGGATCGGGTGGCACGCCTGCCACAAGATAAATGAAATGGGAGCGGGTGGCACGCCTGCCACGAGATATATGAAATGGGAGCGGGTGGACGCCTGCCACGAGATATATGAAATGGAAGGGGTGGCATGCCTACCACGAGATATATGAAATGGGAGCGGGTGACACGCCTACCACGAGATATATGAAATGGGAGCGGGTGGAACGCCTGCCACGAGATATATGAAATGGGAGCGGGTGGCATGCCTGCCACGAGATATATAAATTGGGAGCGAGTTGGACGCCTGCAACGAGATACATGAAATGGGAGCGGGTTGCACGCCTGCAACAAGATGTTAAATGAAAGTGAATTCTGCCTTTGTTTCCTTATCCTTGTTAGTAGTTGGAGTTTGGTTCCTTTATAATTCTCTTGATATTCTATTTTACCTGTTATTCCCCAAAGCATGCTTTCCCCCTCCCATCTTTACTTGTTTATTTCTGCTTTACTTTCCGTTGTGTATTATATAACTGCACAGGTTTATTTGGTAGTCTGGTCCTAGCCTCGTCACTACTTCGCCGAGGTTAGGCTAGGCACTTACCAGCACATGAGGTCGGTTGTGCTGATACGACACTCTGCACTCTTTTGTGCAGATCCCAGTGTTGTGGATTTCGGACCGCAGTGAGGTTGCTGCTTCTGGTCCATCAGGCGACCCAAGGTAGTCCTGCAGGAGTCCGCAGGCCTTGGCGTCTCCTTCTAGCTATTATTCCTGTGTCTTTCTTGTATTTCCAGAGACAGTGTTGTATTATTTCTTTCAGACCTTTATTTGTAGTAATGTTAGACAGTCTGTGAAGTTGTGCCACCAATCTTGGGTAGTTTTGTCATGGAATGGTATTAGCAGTATTATTAAACATGAAATTTAAGTCTTCCGCTTGTTAAATTTTGTTGATTATTTACTGTTGGATTATAACTGTTAAAGAATATAAAAATGGATAAAGATAATTTGTTCAGTAATTGGCTTTCCTAGCTCACACTAGTAGGCGCCATCACGACTCCCGAGGGTGGGAAATCCGGTCGTGACACCTTATTTGTTTTTGGAATATTTCCTGGAAACTGTAAATTACAATCTGAATTTAGTTCCTTCTAAGTTAGTACCTGGGACATCTATAGAACTGTGGATTGAAGTAAGCTCAGTCTGTGGCATGTTCAAATATAGGATTGTCCTGCATATGTGCTTAAAGGGAAAGCGGATATGTAAGTTGGAACTAAGAATGAATAAGTGCATGTTTATCGAATATCCAAAAAAACGAATGGAGTTTCATTTTATTGCCCTAAAGAAAATAAGGCAATTGTTAAAACAAATGCATTTTTCTAGATAAGGACTGTTTAATAAAACATGTTCCTAAAAGTAAACTATTTTTACAGGAACTGGGCAAAGAAATAACTAGATGTTCAAGAACATCAAAACCCACACGTCGGAATTGATATTCCATTGCATTTAAGTAGTGGGAAAACGTTAATAGACATGATATGCCTTTATCGAGTGGGAGTGATGTTTGAACAGTGAACACTATAGTAAGAAGTCACTAATATTTCAATGTCGTAAGGTAATGAAGGTGATATTAGTAGTACTTCGTCGTAGTGGGAGAATGCTAAAGAAAATCATAGTTCGGTGTACACTATTGGGATAGTTTCGGTAACAAGATCCCTGAAGAGTTTAATACCAAATTAGATAGTTACGACAAAGCACTACTGGAGAAATATTGCATCAGTTATAACTTGGAAATATTCTTTAACAAAACATTATTTGGTGAAGGCTTTTAATAGTCATGTAAAAGAATGCCTGAGAAAGTTGTAGATGCATGGTTATGAGTCTAAGTGGAAGATTGTTGGGGCATATACTATTAACCATACATTTGCATATAGTATATTTTAATAATGGTCATGGTTAAAAGTCTAAGTGGAAGATTATTGGGATATATACTATTAACCATGGCTTTGGTTTAGATATAGTATTTATTATAAAATAATTATTTATTTAGTTTTAATGAAGTTTTAAATAGAACATATATTAGTTTGTGTACTTGGCTTATATAGTAGATGATTTAGTGTATAGAGTTAGCTTATACACGGAAGATTAAATCGTCGGTTCTTATAAGTATAAATTTTGAGTTCACAATCTAATGATGGAATTGGACAAACCATCAGGAATGATTGTAGCACAAGATTAAATATAATTTATTTTGATTATGGGAATGGTTTAATTCCAACTTCTTGTACTAGTACATTTTGTATGTATTGAACGGACCAAGTAGGGACAAGTATTTTATACTGACTTAATAAAATAAAATCTCTAGCCATTAAATGTACTTATACTCTTAATCGTGATATAATTATTATTAGCTGTGTATATTATTATTATTTTGATTTATTAAAAGGCTAGATTCTTTCGTGAGTCAATATGCCTGGTAAATTGGATAATAATAATAATGTACATTGGCGAAATAATAGTTAGTTGATTGAATCCATGTCTTGGTTTAGAGATTGATGATACACCTTTATGAAAGCTTATAAGTTTTCATGTGTAAACCCGGCCGGTGGATTTTGTATTCTCTGTACTAGTATAGCCCTTCTGTATCTTCCTTGTTGATAGACATTTCTGGAGTTAGAGCCTTTTATGTACTCTTAGCTTGTGATTCATGGGATTCCGGGTTTTAGGAGTGTTCAGTTGGAAATCTTGTATTGCTATATGCCGGGCGGCATCTTAAACACTGTTATATTTTGTTATCTTGGTTTTTATTAGTTTCTTTCCGCACTTTGTTTCTTTTTCCGCATTTGTTAGGCTTACCTAGTCGTAGAGACTAGGTGCCGTCACGACTGTTCACGGAGGAAGAACTCGGGTCGTGACAATATGCTATATGTCCAAATTGTTGTAGTTGCCGGTGTAGTTATCACGTGCCTTATATGTCTGGTTATTTTGTAAAGTTTGTTGTGCTTCTTGATTGTTCCGTGATTCTCCTGTTGCCGTGTATTCATACTCTTGGTGGTAGAAATCCTTGTGATTGGGATTGTTGAATTGTTGTTGTTGATTTTAAACTATGTTGAGTTGTTGATATGTTGAGGAGGAATAAGGGAGAATTGATGTTGTCTAGTGGGATCGGGTTGCACGCCGCAACAAGGAGGGTAAGTAAGTAAGGGTAGGACGTAGGGTGGGTAACGTTCCGGGTTAACACCGGTACCGCCGCAATAGGAGGAATAAGGGTGATATATATATATATATATATATATATATATATATATGTTATGTACTCTTATTGTAATTGTGAAGGAGGAATAAGGGAGGATTGGTGGGATCAGGTTGCACGCCGCAACAAATATACATATATATATGTATATATACTATTTACTTTTATTGTAATTGTTACGGAGGAATAAGGGAGGATTGGTGGGATCGGGATGCACGCCGCATCAATATATATATGTTTATGTATTCCTCTCCGACTATACAAGTTATTCGGTGGTTCTACATTTTATTTAGGATTTGATTATAGCTGAATACTAAGAAGACCTTGGTCCATTTGTTTAAAACTTTGATGATTTGTATTCCGGGTTTCACTGAGTTTTGAGGGTCGGTTATTGGCATTGAGTTGTTGACTTGCCGTCGTTCCTTGAATAAAGTAATTAGTACTATATTGATATAAATGACTTTCAAAATTTGGACTCACCATGTACATGTACACACCTTTCAAACTTCACAATTTCTATAAATGTTATGGTGTACACCAACTAGTTTCTCAATTGAATCTTCCGTAAGAGATTGAGTTATAGAAAGTTGTGAATGATTGAGTTGGAATTGCTTTCTTTGTTCGAACGTATCCTTACTTGTCTATGTTCCAGTTTTGTTGGTGTTATTCTACTTGATTATCGTTCATTACTATCCGTGTTTCCCTTTATTATCTCAACTATTTGTAGTTGGATTACTCCCTGCTATTGATATTACCTTGTTAATTTTATCTTGATAGTTCATTATTATATCCTATTCAACTTATTTGATTAGTAGGTGTCTTGACTGTTCCTCGTCACTACCCCACCGAGGTTAGTCTTGATACTTACTAGGCACCGCCGTGGTGTGCTCATACTACGATTCTGTACATTTTTGTGTGCATATCCAGGTATTTGATCGATAGTAGTTGTGCGGATGCGGATCATCGCGGTGGAGACTCAAGGTAACCTGCTGCTGCGTTCGCAGGCCTCGGAGTCACCTTTGTTTGTATTTACATCCCAGTGGTTCCTTCTCTTTCTGGACCACTGTTGTATTTATTTTGTATAACTACTCTTAGAAAGGCTTATGACTTGTACCACCGGTTTTGGAAAATTGTGATTTGTTTAGAGTTATTTAATTTGAAGTTAGTAAATGTCAATGTTATTTTAGTTAATGTTAGACTTACCCAGTTTAGAGACTAGGTGCAATCACGCCTCCTTCGGAGGGATTTTGGGTCGTGACAAGTTGGTATCAGAGCTCTAGGTTCATAGGCGCTACGAGTCATAAGCAGGGTTAGTAGAGTCTTGCGGATCGGTATGGAGACGTCTCTACTTATCTTCGAGAGGCTACAGAACTATTAGGAAATTCCACTTCTTTCACTCCTTATCGTGTGATGTTCATTCAGCTCAAAGTATATAACTTATGTTCCTTTACATCCACTTGTGTATGATATTACACTCTCTGTGCCCGCTATGCGCCAGCGGTTCGTGATGCTACAAACGGGCTACGCGGGAGTCAGGGATGCCCATCCATTGTCTCAACGTGTTTTCTAGACTAAAGATACAGAGATATTGAGAGAATATTCAATTGTTCATGTGGAGGCGCAGCGGTTCTTGGCATCTGGTTGATGAGTGCGAGCTTGAGAAGGTTTAATTGGTTGGTTAGTCATCGAAATAGTGGCGGGGTCACGAGGTGGATGTTACTTGAGGATAGTTTGTGGTATTGGAGTACCTTGTGATTTGTGTTGTACGAGCTGTGAAGGTTAGTTTTGCGGATCATCAGATGTTGTTTTCTATGGCTTCGCGCCAAGTGAAGGAGTCCATTAGCGGCATTCAGATTGCAGAGTCAGATTTACATCAGTGTTGGCCTGAGGTATATGTGTATGTGGTATTGGTAGGTTCCCGGATTTTGTGTATGACTAAGGTCTGAGATCTTGCACGGGATGATACTGGGGCTTACGGTGTTTCTTCTAAGGTCCCGTGAAAATTTCTACTCAAAACCCAAAAGCTCATAGTGCCAAGTTAGGAATATGTGTTAGAAATTTGTAAAGCGAGTCGCGGTTCGGACCCTTTGGACTAATCTGTGCATTAAAAAGTTAAGGAATAATGTTTTCCAGAAAAGTGCATTTATGTGGTCCATTATGCGGTCGCATAATAGCTATGCGGACCGCATAGTCACCGCAGAGTTAGACAGTTTGATGGTTAATTTTGAGGTCAACTATGCAGCCAATTATGCGATCGCATAATCAATATGCGGGCCACATAGTCATCTCATAATCCCCTTGGAATTTTTGCGAAGGGCAGTTCTGCGGTGCATTATGCGACCGCAGACCAGGTATACGGACCGCATTCTTGTCGCATACCCGGGTATTTTGTTCAGGATTTTGAAGCCATTTTTGCGGTCCCTTTTGCGGGCCGCATGTCCATTATGCGATCGCATATGCGATCGCAGATTGTGTCGGGGCTCCTATTTTTTAACTTTTAAAACCCGAACCCCTCCCATTAAAAACACCCCATCAGACCTCTTTTATGCTATTTTACTGCAAATAGAGTGAGAGAGGAAGTTCTAGAGGGAGAGAGAGTAATCTTCATCAAGTCCCCGCCCAACCTTGCCTAAACCCTTGAAGATTTTCAAGTAAAGCTGCTAGGCCTTCACCCCAAGAGGTAAGAACTTGAGCCCTAACCTTTGGTTTCGAAATTCACACTAGAATGAGTAATTAGCTTGTGGGTTCATGGGTATGAAAATGGATTTTCTTGCATGCATAAAAGATAATAGGGTATGGGGAGGTTGTGAACTAAAAAGATAGCAATTGGAGTGTAAGATGATGAAAATCTCTCACAAAAGGGTCCTAAAATCACAATGCACACTTAGTGCTTGATAATATGCTCAAATGAGCTAGAATCTTAATCATGTCTCTAATTCTTGGTTCAGTTTGTAATTCCCATAAAATAGATTGAAGTTGCTAAGAGTCCCGGAATTTTGTAAGAATTTAAGGAAAGCTCTATTGAGGTATGTATGCTAAAAAACCCTCTTCTTAGAAATTGAGCTTCCATGGTGTCCGTGCAAATGTTGTAAGTCCGAAATTTGATTGATGTAGTACTTGTTATATCAAATGAATTGATGTTGTGAAAATTTATGTGGAAGGTGCGTCTCCATGTGTTTAATGTTTTATTCTTTGTAAAATTGAGGATGTGTGGAGAACATGAGCTATGTGCAAAATGCCTAAATTTCAAGTCGAGGTTACATTGTGATTAATATGCCGAACTAGATGAATTCCTCTATGCTTATAACTTGAATTGCTATTGTATGTGCCTATGATCTTAAATGGCAAGGTTAATTTTGAAAATGGGAATAGTGTGAAACGTGAGTTATGGGATGTGGCCTAGTGCCAAGTATGCTGTGATAATTGTGGCCCCAAGTGTCGATGAACTAATACATGTGAAACCAAAAATTGAAGTGAGATGATTAACAAAAAAGGGTAACGTCTTGGTAAGACGGCCTAGACGATCGGGCCGTGATTGGACGCCATGCTACACAAACATGGTGGCATTGTGTTGATAATTGAAACCGAAAAGTGAGAACGAAATAATGATTAAGGTATATGTCTCAAATGAGGCAGCTTAGCCGATCAGGCAGTGATCGGACCCGCTCAAGAAAGCGGTGGGATTGTTAATGATGATGCAACAATATGGAATGCCCCAATCTAATGTTACGGAAACTATGTGTAAGCTATGTGATCCTTTTATATTGCTAACGTGGTGATTGTTTGAAGATTTGTGGTCCTTATTATTTCTTTTTACTCTTGTATGGTTGTTCTTTCTAACAGGATGGTGTTTAGTTATACATACCATTACTATTCCATGGTACTAACGTACCTTTTGCCGGGGGCGCTACATTTTTAAATAAATGTAGGTGGTTCCGTAGCGGACAATGCCGATCGCAGCTAGCGGAGTATCCTCATATCAGAAGTCTTGGTGAGCCCCTTTCCTTCAGGGGTTGTGTTGTACACTTTCTGTTATAAAAGTTCCACTTTTGAGGTATAGCCGGGGCCTTGTTGTCGGCGTTATCATAATTGTCTTTTGTATCCGTAGAGGCTCCGTAGACGTTTGTGTGGGTTATGCTCGGGTATTGGAGGGGTCACTAGACTATGTTGTAATTCTAAACACTTCTTTCCTCTAAACTGTAATCGCTTAATGTTATGGGAATATAACCACCGGTTTAAGGTTTGTGATATAAAATGAACTAACAATGTTGAATGTATGACCTCCCCCCCATTGTCTAAACAAACGAAAGCCTGGATCCCTTGATCATATTGAGTTGGGTAGGAAGTGTTAAGAAGGCTTGCTCAATTGGGTTCACTCGATTGAGCGTCAGTCGCGCCTCCCAAGGTTGGGGCGTGACATTTCTGCGTCATTAATAAGCCTATATTTTAGTATCAAAGAGAGTTGGAAGAACAATTTCAGATTCACAGAAGGTCTATTCAGCGTGGGTATCGTGGTTGCGACATAATGGGGTGTTTCAGAGGTAATGCAGTGGTTTATGAGCTTCTGGGCTACGTGGTTCAAGTTTGGATCATCTGCACTTGGTACTTTGAATGGAATTATTGCATGTCGACTATCCGAAGAAATGGGTCAGTTCCGTGGTGTTGGGTCAGCATGGCAATGGAAGAATTTGGTCCTTTGAATAGGAATTCTCTACCGGCATTTGTGGCAATACTCTTAGATTGGATGGGTTGTGTGATTCGGTTGAGTTGGGGAGATGCAGTCCTAACGGCTTAGTTGTGTGTGGGCGAATTCGGAGGATTCTCGATAAGTTGGCAGCGGCTTGAGTTGGTTGTCTATTATGGGCATAAGGAAATATGTTATGCATTATGGTTTTCTCCTGCATAAGTGTTAGAAATTAACGGGGTGTTGGCATTGTTGGCTATCATTTGTGAGGAATGTGCATTTCTGGAAAGGACCTTGAGTTTTGGGTTTCGGGTGTGTGGCTAGTGGCATGGTGATTACTGGGTTCTGAGGCTTTCGAGGTTCATGTTTTGTTACGCGGCCGAAAATTTTATATGGCTGCTTAGACAGGATGATGGAAGGTGAGTGATGTGTCAACCATTTGATTTGTGTAGTTGAGTTCGGGTATGGAAGTTTTAGTGTTCCTGGGGTTTTGGGACTAGGTGTCCCCATATGTGGACTATTTCTTGTTAGTGGATTGTGAAGAAACGTTGAGAATGGGATAATCAATAGCATGTGTTATCGATGGGTTGTTGTGGATCTTTTTGACGAATATTTATCCAGTTGGGGAGGATCAGGATTTGGTTGGGGACTATTTGGAAGATCAGCGAGAATATGTATTTTGTATCAGATCAAGTTTGTGCGCTCCTGCGGGGGTGTCATTATGGTTATGTTATCAGGCAGAATGGATATTATTTGTGCCCCTAGACTATGTATGTGCTACTCTTTTATGCTGTGTTAGGCGGTGTGGTTGTATGATTATCCCCTACGCATGTTGTAATTCTGTTCAGGCCTTATGGCGATGCGGGCGAGATAGCCCTCGTGATGTTGATTTGCTCATTGCACCTTACATGTGCTTGTTTCTCTCATATTTTATTTATTTCTGTTCATTCTCCCACGGTTATATTGGTGCACTCTGTTGTTCTTGATATCAGTGTTTATATGATTAGTGAACCCGAGCATTTTGTCTTGATGAGTATTTGGGAGCGGGCTGCACGCTGCAGCGGATGTTATGTGGGATACCCTTTCCTTGTATTTATTTGGTGTTGTGTTGTCCCTTAGTGGGAAAATTTGATGAAAACTATATTTTTGTTGTTGCACATGTTACACTTGTTAGATAATTCTTCTACTTTGCTTTTCTTTATTTGTGTTACGTAATTGAGTTATTGCTGGTTTGGGATACGAGCTGTGTGGTGTAAGAATCCGTGTGGTTCCGTGATGAGTTGTCAGTAGGCCTGCTTGTATTGGCTGAGATGAGGTTCTTAGACCGGAAATTAGTACTATGGTATTGGGGGTGATGAGTGTTTGGAAGTATGTGGGTGTCTCTGCTAAGATTTGGGTAATGGCCCTTGGCGGGCGAGAGAGCTTCTTGATTAGTTGACTTCATGGGCTGGTATGAGTTTCCGCATGTTTCTTTATCATGGGCAGTGTTATAGAGGTCCGGAATAGGGTTATAACCAATGAGAAGTGTATTGCCGGCACCCAAGATGTTATTTGAACAGCTATGGTGGTCAGAGGTTATTGCTTCGGGCATTTGAATTGTGTGGAACAGCATGTGATTGTATTCTGGATTGGAATTTTGGCTCGATTCAGCTCGTTCAGGTTCATGCAGTGTGATGATGTGGGATTCGGGTCCTATGATGAATTTCAGATGTTGAGGTTTGTGTTCTGTCCTAAGGTTATGGACTAAGGATGAGGTAAGATGATCAGTTAATGATGTTTTAAGCGTCAATACCACACAAGAGGGGGGGTGATTTGTGTGGTACCTAATTTTCGCTTAAGTTGTTTATGGAAGGACCTGGTCCTTCTAGGTGTTCCAACTACTACTGTTTGCGGAATAATAAATACAGAAAATAAAGAACACAGATATTTGTACGTGGAAAACACCTGGCTCAAAAGGTGAAAAAACCACGACCTACTACTCAGTAGGATTTTCCCAAACTTCCACTAAAATCACTGAGCCAAAACAGCATTTACAAAACTCTTGTAAACCTAAGGATTAACTCTAATCCCGTTGTAGCACACATCCTCAACTGTTGCGACAACTTCAAGTTAGATATAACTTGAACACTCTAGGTACCTAATACAATTGCTTCTATGAAAGCTAAAAGGTACAATTTTAAACCACCTACTACAATTGAACTAGAATAAAAGATAAACACAATGTAACTGGTTCTTCTATCTCGTTCAAGTAGCTTCAGGAGTGCACACTTAAATGACACATAAATTGCTTGCAGGATCGCCTTGCTCTTTTTCTCTCATTTAGTTTAACTTCTGCGTATGTGCAATGCCTGTAAAAGAGAACAATCACTGTCATTTAATAGGTTAGTGATCAGAGTTTGATTAGTACTCAATTGGTGCTCTTCTATCGTAGAAGAGTTCATGATGTTCTCAAACTCTAACACTATCTTCATCCTGGATTGTGTTCTCTTCATATAAGGAGACTTTCTCCCCTTATCTAATATGCAACCTCTTCGATCAGATCAGGAGATATTGCTGCTTGATCAGTAGTCCTTATCTCCTTCACGTGCAACTCATATGGATTGTGTGATCATGATTGTGCTTCACAAGATGGACCTGGTCCATGACTAAGTTCTTTTGTCAATCTTCAAAACTTCACCTATTCTTGGGCCAACAAATTCCCCCTTTTTGATGATGACAAACTCTGTGCTTTTTACTGATTTGGAACCTGTAAGAACTCAGCTAGAAAATTCACTTATCATAATTCAGAATGTGTAAAGCACAATGTCTCTTCCCCCTTTTGGCATCATCGAAAAGTTGCATACAAAGTGTGAGTTCCAGATTTTAATAAGTACTCATGGCCACTGGGGCAACTGCAAGTGCAATCATGGTGCAATCATCAGTAATCAAACAAACATATTTAAACTATCAAGGACAAATTAATCATTGAACGAGAGAAAACAGTAGTTATCATTGATAGAGATATGTTGCCACCTACAATCCACAAAAAGAAAGTAAAACATTCAAACCATGAGCAAAAACAAAAAGATAGAAAAATCCCTAATTTGGGTCACTAAGGTACTAGACAAGTTCAGGAGACAGGAGCTAGGAGTCCTAAGGCTTGGAGGAGCTGGAGGGTGGGGTTTGGGTTTGGAGAAGATTCAGCATGTTCTGAAGAATTCCATCATTCTTCTCCTTTTCTTTGGCAAGATCAGATATGAGACATCCCTCTCAGTTTCCACTTCAACCACATGAGCCTTGAGCCTAGCTATTTCAGCATCCTTGGCTGCACATTCCTCAACCAGAGCCCTAACTCTTTGTTGTTGATGGGTGTCTTCTGGGATGAACCAGGTTCATTTGGGATGGCATTGACTGGATAGTCACAATCAAAAAGAGTGTTGATGCCAAAGTGCTCCTTGCTCGAGGCCATTTCCCATTACTTTTTTAGCCTGTCCAGAACTGTGGTTAGAATGAAGTCATATGGAGTAGCATGAGCTTTGGAGCCATTTATGACCCTGTCTAGCAGCTTGATAATGAAGGCACGCCAGTTGATTTGCTTTCCTCTTTCCAGGCACTCCATAAGAACCAGATCCATGTAGTTTGCAGTGTGCCTTCTCTCCTGTCTGGGCAATAAGCATTTGTTGACAAATTCAAACACAACCTTGTGCTCAGGCCTCATTTCACTTTTCTGCACATCCCTGGCTTCATTCACATCTTCTGAAGCACAAAACCTCCTGGTGATCTCAAAAGCAGTAGGGAGGGAGTCCAGGCATGGCCACCTTTGCCTTGTATAGTCATTAAACCCTTCAGAGGGTATTCCAGAATTTCTCCCAATTTCTGTGCATCAAACTGCACTTGAACTCCTTTCACCAGGCTGCTAACAATGCCATCCTTGACCACAGCATTTGCCATAAATTCAATCAGCTCATTCCTGGCTAGCCTACCATCCATCTGAAGGACCATGTCCTTCTACCCCTAAGCAGCTAAAGCATCCACCAATCTCATCATTCCTGGTTCCACCAGGTCCTTCAACAGTCTACCTTTTAAAATCTTTCTTCTGCCAAACATGGCAAGCTTGTCCTGTTCCTTCTCAGAATCATTTTCTTTTTCTTCTCCACTCAAGTCATCATCATCTGAAATCTTTGAGTGTTTGGTTTTCACTGCAGATCTTGTCCTCCTGGCTAGTGTAGGTTCAATATCCTCAGACACAGTAGAAGACTTCTTGGAGGAAGTCTTGGGCTTTTTGGGCTTGGGGTTAGGAACCTCCACTGAACTACCCCTTTCTTGATGGACCAGTTCCATCTCCTCTTCCTCAACAGCCTCTGAGGATTCTGCAATCTTTCCCTTTCCTTTATCCATTTTCTTTTTCTTACTTGCATCTAAAGCCCTTTGTAACTCAGCTTCACTCTGTTTCACCCTACTTCTTGTGGCTCTACCCTTTGGCAATGAAGAGGCAGTAGGTGTTGGGGACGAAACTTTTCTTTTCTTGGAAGGCATGGGAACATTTGGGGCTTTGTTGTGAAAGATTTTCGTTTCTTTGGGTCATAGCTTGCCCCAACCTTTTTCAGTAGGTCTGCAAGGGTTTCTTCAGCAGATGAAACAGGTTCATCTCTTTGTGTGCTCAGATGAACCAACTCCTCAGCAGCTTCCCAGAACCACTTCCCCCTAACTTCATGCCACTCTCTTCTACCATTTCCTGTTCAACCCCATAGATAGCAGGCACTACTCCTTTCCCAATTCCCCTCTCTTCACTACATACACCCTCTCTCTCTTTTTCTTTTTCAAATTTCTTTTTTACCTCCACTTCTTCATTTCTCAGGCAATTCAACATCCCTAATGGGTCCAACCAGAACAAACTTAGTCTTTAAGTTTTCAGTCACAGATGAACCTACCTTAGAAAGGGATTCTTGGGTCTTTTCAGAGTCAGAAGACCCATGTCCTTCCCCCTCAGTAGCGGATTGATAGGATCCAAAATCAGAACTGGAGTCTGAGTTTTGAGCTTTGCTTGCTTTGAACCTTTCATTTAATGCCTTCCTCAGAGGCCCAGATGCTACAGTCTATCGAGCAAGCATTTTCACCCTACATAGTCTAGGTTTTGGAGATTCACTGGATGGAGTGGTTGAGGATGAATTTGAGGGAGATGGTGGTGGAGGAGTTCCAGGATTGTCTTGGGGGTTAGACATGATCGTTGGTTTCTTGAGAGAATTTGGGAATTTTGGAGAAGAGGGTAAGTAAAAGTGAAGAAGAGTTTTTGACGGTTTGGACTTATGATGAAGGCAGGAGAAGTGATGTGTATTTAAAAAGAATTTCACATTTAATAAGTAACGGAAGCCTTTTGCAGTGGTCAATTAGAGGTCTAATCAACCTGAAATTCCAGATTTTGAATGATCGATTTGGCTTCCCTAGATATTAGGCAAAATTTACGGTTTAGAGTTCTAGGCGGACGAAACTGGTTCAATGCTAACGGATAGATTTTTCTAGGAATTGAACAATTTTAGGACTTCTGCTCATGATTGAAATATTAATCTTTCTAATTGTGCAGAATATAGAAAACATACCTTAGCTTTCATATGAACCCATACTGATGAATCAGGTTCTTCATTTAGAACTCTCTTGAACATGCCTCAAATGACATAATAGAAAATTTTTGTAAGAGATCAGTGAGTCATATAAACACATGTCACAGGAGTATACTAATTAAAGTATGAAGCTGAGTAAGAATTAATCTAGATATTTACACAAGTTCAAAGTTCCTAGCCAAAATTTTTTTTCATTTTTTAATTTTTTTTTCATTGTGCATTCTGAGCTGGACCTATTAGGTGATCTTAATCATCCCTAATTCCAACATGTTCCTCTCAAAGTTTTCTCTACTCAGTGCTTTAGTGAAGATGTCAGTAATTTGTTTATCAGTAGAACAAAATTCTATGGAGATCAATCCTTTCTCATAGTTATCTCTCAAGAAGTGGTGTCTAACATCTATGTGCTTAGTCCTCTTATGATGAACATGGTTCTTTGTCATACTTATAGCACTAGTGTTATCACATACTATAGGAATGCAACCAATTTCAATGCCAAAATCTACCAGCTGCTGTTTGATCCATAACAATTGAGCACAACAAGATGCAGCAGCAACATACTCAGCCTCAGCAGTGGATAAGGCCACTGAATTTTGCTTTTTAGTGGCCCATGATACAAGACATGAACCAATAAAGTGAGCCATACCTGAGGTGTTTTTCCTATCCACAAGGAAACCTGCATAATCAGCATCAGTATATCCTACTAGATTGAAATTACTACCTTTGGGATACCATAGACACAGATCAGTGGTGCATTTCAAATATCTTAGTATCCTCTTGACAGCAGTCAAGTGAGACTCTTTTGGATTAGCCTGAAAACGAGCACAAAGCCCTACACTGAAAACAATGTCAGGCCTGCTAGCAGTAAGATACAAGAGTGAACCAATCATACCCCTATACAACTTATGATCAACTGATGAACCAGGTTCATCAATGTCTAATTTAGTGGCAGTTGCAATGGGGGTGTCTATTTCCTTTGATTCATCCATTCTAAACTTTTTAATCAGCTCTTTTGCATACTTCTACTGATGGATCATGGTTCCATTTGGGCTTTGTTTGATCTGTAAGCCTAAGAAAAAGTTAAGCTCACCCATCATACTCATTTCGAACTCACTTCCCATTAATTTTGCAAAATCCTTGCTTAGTTTATCAGTGGTGGCCCCAAAGATTATGTCATCAACATATATTTGTATCACAAGGAGATCCTTACCTTTTTCCCTTAAGAATAGGGTACTATCAATTTTACCTCTTTTATAGCCCTGTTCAAGCAGGAATTTAGACAATCGTTCATATCATGCTCTAGGAGCCAGCTTGAGTCCATAGAGAGCCTTGTCTAATTTGTACACATGCTCAGGACATTTCTTGCTCTCAAACCCTGGAGGTTGTTTCACAAACACTTCTTCTTTTAGGTAGCCATTCAGGAAGGCACTTTTGACATCCATCTGATGGAGAGTGAATTCCATGTGTGCTGCAAAGGCTATGAGGAGTCTTATTGCCTCTAGTCTTGCAACTGGAGCAAAAGTCTCATCATAATCTATACCCTCCTCTTGGCTGTAACCTTGGACCACCAGTCTTGCCTTGTTTCTTGTAACTGTTCCATCTTCATCAAGCTTGTTTCTGAAGACCCATTTTGTGCCAATGACTGATTTGTCCTTGGGTCTTGGAACTAGATGCCAAACTTGACTTCTTTCGAACTGATTGAGTTCATCTTGCATTGCATTCACCCATTCTGCATCCTGCAAAGCCTCAACAATATTTTTAGGTTCAATAATAGATAGGAAGGCATCAAAAGCACAAAGATTCTTTAATTGTGATCTAGTTTTGACTCCAGATGTTGGATCAGTGATTATGTTCTCAATAGAATGAGAACTTTGATACTTGTGAGGTTTTACAACCAACTGATTTCTGCTAGATGTTTCTCCCGTGTTCTGTTGCTGAGGAACAGGGTCATGAACAGGTTCTTTGAGGGAATTAGTTTCAATTCCTCTTTGATTAGTTCCCCCTGTCAGGTTGCCCTTGTCACGACCCAAACCGATGGGCCGCGACGGGCACCCGGTACCTTACTCAACCGAGTACCAACGTAGCGTATCTTTCTTATTACATCATTATATACACGTGACATACAGGCCTAGTAGGCCAACATAATCATTTATAAACTCAAACATAGGCCGACAAGGCCGTACAATTTTTCACGTATACGACATATGTCTACAAGCCTCTAAGAATACATAAATGTCATAAAGGTCGGGATAGAGTCCCGCCATACCAAACAATACACGTCTAAATCATACTAACCAAACAAGAAACTCCGAAGCAAATGGAGCGCACCAACACCTTCGCTGAGCTGATAGCCTAATAGGAGGACTGTCAACCTATCAATCGGGACCTGCGGGCATGAAACGCAGCGTTCCCAGGCAAAAGGGACGTCAGTACAAATAAAGTACCGAGTATGTAAGGTAGGAAAGCATAGACAAGAACAGTAATGTAAAGAGAGATAGAGGAGCTACAACCTGTAACATCTGAGTGCCACTGGGGACTACCGACATGAAATGCATAATACTTATATATACATAAACTTTTAAAAACATTCGCCTCTGTGGGCATCATCATCATCATATCGTACCCGGCCTCAAAGAGGACTCGGTAAAAACGTACCCGGCCATCATAAGGCTCGGTAGAATAATACCCGGCCACGTGGAGCTCGGTAAACCCAACTGATCAGTGGTTGCACAATAGGTGCCATACCCGGCCGTCTATAGCGCGGCTCGGTAGAGTAAAATAGATACATATATATATAATGCATGCTCGACTCATGGGATCACGTTCTAAACCTTTCGGAGTGACGTAAGAACATTATGGACATACATACCCTCAATATGAACTTCACTAGGACTTACGGATCATACATACTTTCTTAGAATAACTTTGTACGGAAAGAACAACATGGACAACCTTAGTTGCTAGGAGTAGATTCATTATGAAATAGCTTATTCATTTCACATTAGATCATGCCAAAAGAAAGAAAGAAATGCCTTAACATACCTGTTCCTGGAATTATTTGAACGAATATGCTTCTGCCATATATGGACGAAATTTACACCTGGGCGAACTTTAAATCTTGGACGATTTTATTCTGATTCTAACGTATTTGAACGAAACGTTGGCTAGGAGTCGAATTGTTGAATGCTTGAAATCTTTGAACGAAAATCATTCTGCCTTCTCTCGTTCTTAGTTTAAAAACCAAAGACACAAATGTTTGGAAAGAATTGATCTGATTGGAATGAAGCTTGGATGTTTGGATGAAGTTTGAATTGTTGAACGAAAAATCGTTCTGCTTTTCTCACGTCTTGGTGTAGTTAGCTCCAAACATTATTTATTCTTATTGTTGAAAAGAGATAAGACTTTAAATGCAAAGTTTGGAATTTGCCATTGTTGTATTCTGTTCCTAATGGCCAACGTTTGGAATTGAATTTTCCAAGAGCAAGAACAATGTTCTGTTCTTTTAAATTGCAAAGTCTAATAATGGCCACTAGTCTTATTTGCTAAGATTCAACTCTTAGTCATTTCCTAATTAGCCATCTGGCCAAAAGTGACTACTTAGTCACTCTCAATTTCGTGGCTTCTTGCCACGTGGGGTGGGAGTTTTATTTTATTAATTAATTTTTTTTATACACTTATTAGTTAACCGGGTAATGTCCTATTACCCGATAATTATCAATTACCCGCATAATTTTAAAAATTATCGCAAATTACTTAAAATTATATTTATTTTCAAAATACTTCATACATAATATATATAGTATATACCGCTAAAATAGTACCACACATGGTACTAGTTCATAATTATCGAGTATTATCGCTCGACCCGTATTTTATTCCAAATTGGCCACTTCCAATGGAACTCGTTTTTGTTAATCCGTGTATCCCTTTATCTTGTATAACACTTATTTATCGCTTGTTATAAATAGCGTAAGTACGTTAACGTCAAGATGATCTCATACGT
>NC_031995.1:113403448-113411110 GCF_001879085.1 Nicotiana attenuata | reverse complement strand
CGGCTGGAAGATCGCCATTTTATTTACACTTTGTATGGCTGAAATATCGCCACTTCATTTAAATCTTGCATCAGCTGAAAGATCGCCATTTTACTTTTTTTTGCATGGATGAAATATCGCCACTTCATTTAAATCCTGCATCGGCTGAAAGATCTCCATTTTACTTACATTTTTGCATGGCTGAAATATCGCCACTTCATTTAAATCCTGCACCAACTGAAAGATTGCCATTTTATTTACATTCTTGCATCGGCTGAAAGATCGCCACTTATTGCATCTCATGGGCTGAAAGATCGCCAAACTGTCCAAGGGCGTCATTGTTTGGAGGCACCATTTTCATAGCCCGAGAACGCCATGCCATGGCCTGAGGACCCCACTTTTTTCTATTGCATATCATTATTCAAAGGCATCATAGTTCGGAGGCATCATTCTCATAGCCCGAGAACATCATTTCATAGCCTGCGAATCCTTTATTATGTGTTTCATGGCCCAGGACACCATAGTCCGAGGACGTCATCCTAACCGTCCAAAGACAGCATTCATGGTCCAACGAGAACTTGCATCATGTTTAAATTTATGCACAACATATGCGCTCGTGTTGTTTATTTGCAGGTGAACCGGCTAGCAACGGTCGTCTCAGCAGGAGCGATCTCGCTCCAATTTCCGCAGCCCTGTTAAACTCATAGCAATGCTACCCCAATCCGAATATCTCGTCCGTTCTTGAAAAAATCTCCATCGGTATGTTCCGTCGACGGGTCCTGAACTACATACGGCCTGATTCCTGTAAAACCAAGTATATGTAGGCGGCTCAGGAACCAGAGCTCGGTCAAAATTCTCCAAATCGTTTCGTCGGTCAAAATTGGCCATCACATCTTTACCCGATAACTCTTTCATCCTTCCCGGGTAAAGAGCGGCAGCAGTTGATACCCAATTTTTCCCTATGTAATTTTTATATACAAAATACTTTCAAAAATAGCATATATATGCATATTAGTTACTACCCAACATACCTACAAACAAAAAAAATAATTAACGTGGCGTACAAATATGAAAGCAACTAGCTAGGAAAAACTAGGGAGGCACTAAAAGATCCTAAATGTAGGTTCGTGCACATAAGCGAAAAGTACTCTCCTAGGAAGATTAGATTTAGATCATGTTATCAACATGCTCCCCATAGTATTCTTTTTCAATTATCCAATACAAAGTGGAGGACTAAGTGTTTTGGTATTTTTTCTAATTTTAAGATTTTTTAAATCGACTTATTGTCCATTTTAGCAATAAAAAAATCAGTAATTATTCCCAAAGTTTATCGTTTTGGTGAATGACCTATTTTATTCTCATATTTACACCAAAACACAGCTAAGGTGATTTTTGTATATTTTTTACAAATTTATTTGGTATTTAGTAGACTAAATTGCATGTAATTGCAATTGTAGCCTACTTTAAGATTAATAGCATTTTATAATTATAAAATTGGGTCCAGTATTTTTAAATTAATATTTATACACTATTAATTATTTCCGTATTTTTAATTTACTTTTAAAATCAGCTTNATGACATTAGGCAAACTAATACCATAGGCTAAGGAATAATCAATTGCATCTTAGATACCATGCTCATAGGATTCCTGCACTTGCATAACCGTTTTAAAATCAGTAACGCTTAGAATTCATGCCTATAGGAGCAGTCGTTTAAATATGATTCATCCGCAAGTCTAAAATCAGTAATAATATTGTTAACATCTGCGGAATTGGTTCATCTCTAAAATCAGTAATGCTTCCTTAAAATCAGTATGTATCACCTTGTTAGACATCATGCCTATAGGTCTCACCTAGGCAAACTATTAGGTAATCAATTAATTATACCAGTCTTTAATAATTACAACCAGCAGACATGCCTAATTTGGACTTCTTATCTGAAAATATGTAATAAATCAGCCACCCTCCCCCCTTTTCATTTATGTTTAATTAAAGACCTAACCAGTAGTTGCAAGTCATGCTAAACAATTTCTGTTTTGAATGAGGCGGCCTCTTTGAGCCTTAACTGCTATGTGTTTTCCCCTTAATTGCTCTTATGTGTTTTGTTTGTCGCCTAGACTTTTATCCTTTTAAAACTTCTGAAAAGTCCCAACTCCCTCCCCTTTAGGATTAGTAGTCTCAATGCCTCCGGGACTGATAGGATCGGGACAGGTAATAGCATGCAATAAGTAACGATACTATTCCGCGCTTTAATACCTTAATGGGGTGGGAAGGGTAGACATGATTATGATCACGCGATAACACCACGCGTATGATCGGTTACCGGGTGTTGCGTGGATGATCCATGTTATTTATAAACCTAGGACCCCCCTCCCTCCTTATGTACTTTCGTTATTGTTTTCTTTAAACTGTCAGTTTCCAGCTCTTTAAACCTTGTATTTCGCTTCAAATCATTTAAAACCTCTTTGAATTTCCAGCACTGTTTTCCTTTTAAACTTCCGCCCATTTCACTTCTTTTGCCTGATTGTTTGCACTCGTTATTTGATTCTTATATTTCTGCACTTATACATTCTTTTAAACAACTATGAAACCACCTATTTCCTGACTTCAGCATGTTTATTTAACCTTTATACATTCCTACTTGTAATCGTTATGTGAAATTGCCTTGTATGTTTATTTGTTGTATATATTTAAAGTCACAATTGTAGCATAGCCGGGAACCACACTAGTGGATCTTGGGGGGTGCCTAACACCTTCCCCCTGAGGTAATTTCAAGCCCTTACCCATTCTCTGGTTCTTCTTCTCTTTTAATTTCTTAGTGTCCTAATGCACTTAATCATTAGGTGGCGACTCTTCTAAATCTCAAACTCAATTCCCAAAAGGAAAAGAGTTGTCCGCCCAAATGTCATAAACCCGATTTCGCCTTTAGAAAAAAGGGGGCATCGACAGCATGGCGACTCCGCTGGGGATATCTTTAAGCTTTTACCATTTTCATGCTATTTGTGACTTTATGCTTCTTTATATGCTTTTATTTGTTTAAATGCCTTTAAATATTTACTCCTTCCTCCACTACGAAACTGACTTGGCTCTTCATTTCTTTTCTTTTATTGTTTTCCTTTACCGCTTTCTTTCAATAATGTTGTAAATTATGAGAAACTGTTGTAATTATTATTTTATGAACGTGAAAGTACATTACAACTTGTTAGTTATTGTAATTGCATTCTTCAACATCATATTCCACTCGTGCCAAACAAAATACCATAGCAACGCTTATGATGAGAGGTTGCGCTCTTCCGATATTATCACCCCCTAAATCCGGCAAAGGCATATTTGCGGTAAAACCAGTCGATCAACGGTGTAGTCGACGGTTCCGCGTCTTTCCCTCTTGAGTTGTCCGCTCAAGGGTACCAGTCTAATATGCCATAGAAACCATTTCTCTTTAAATTATGCATGCATCATGGTCAGACTTAGCCGAGTCAGTTATGTTGTCCGCATAATGACTCTTTAAGATAGCCTCGTCCAAAGTCCACTGGGTTTCCTTGAAACCCAAACGGACACTACCACGTTCTGTGCATTCATTTGGAGAACTAAATGCTTCTTATGTTAATTATTGATATTTAAATAGTCGAGTCCGGTGGGGGTAAGGGCCTAACCCTTTTGTCTTGCAGAAAGATGAGGCATGAAGTCCCCAGATTCGGCAAGGTCACCAAAATCCACCCAAGATTGCTGAGTTGATGGGAATATTTACATTCTAGTGATAAAATCTCAGAAGGGTTGAAGACTGTCAAGAGGCTGAAGGGACCGAAGGTGGACATCTAGCGAGAGCGTACCTGTTGCTGGGACTTTGTGAGTTAGGGAAGCTGTTCGACGGAGCCAAGGATGCCGACTCTGGGGAAGGTCCATCTGGGACCAAGCAGATAGGAGTTTATTTTTCGCTTTATAAATGTAATAAGGCCAGTGGCCATTAGTGACTTTTATTTCTTGTTTATTTAGTGTCAATTTGGGATTCGTCTTATTTTTATCAATAAAATGAGGCATTTAGCATTCTAAGTTCTCCAAATCAATCTGTCGCTAGGCCTACCTTGGGCACAACGAGGTCCCCAAATTAGGACACGCTTTACATTCCTGCACTATGTATTTAAATATTGCAATACTTTTTATAATCCTCACTGCCTTGATTACCTTTTGTTTTATTTTTGTTTTTATTATTCCCCTCCCCAGAAGGTTAGTTCGTGCACTCTGGTATCATCATCTTACTTCACAAGATCCAGAGGGGCACATCTCAAGAATTGGAGCATCAAGACAACCAAAAGAGCCCGACGTGCCTCGGGGTAGCAAGGCTGAACAAAGCATTACGCCCTATTTTGCTTTATTAAGTTTATTTTCTTTTCGCATTTTCTTTTTTCGCAAGAGAGAGCTTCAATGTTCAAAACACTTATGGAATTTATTAAAGTATTTCAATTTTCTTACAAATCTCTCTCTTATTATTTTCTCTCACTACTTTACTCAAACAACATTACTATTACTATCTTGATGAACCAACGACTGTGACATGCAACGAGACAACGCGACAAACGGACACAGATTCAGAGGAAGATGATATACCGGAAGAAATCGTTAAAGAAGTTGAGAATTTTGAGAATAGGCCTAAGTCCAACCTGGACGAGACAGAGATTGTGAATCTAGGAGATGCAGAGAACATCAAAGAAACACGAGTCAGTGTTCATTTGTCACCATCTGAGAAGGAAGAGTATACAAAATTTCTAAAGGAATATGAGGATATATTTGCATGGTCATATGACGACATGACTGGTCTAAGCACGTCCATTGTGGCTCACAAATTACCGACTTATCTGGCCTGTCCGCCAGTGAAACAGAAGCTCAGAAAGTTCAAGCCAGACATGAGTTTAAAAATCAAGGAAGAAGTCACTAAGCAGGTCAAAGCTAAGGTCCTCCGGGTAGTAGAGTATCCGACATGGTTAGCCAATATTGTGCCAGTACCGAAGAAGGATGGGAAGGTTAGAATTTGCATCGACTACAGGGATCTCAACCGAGCCAGTCCAAAATACGACTTTCCCTTGCCGAATATACACATCTTAATTGACAACTGCGCTAAGCATGAGTTGCAGTCATTCGTTGATTATTTTGCGGGGTACCATCAGATATGGATGGATGAAGAGGATGCTGAGAAAACGACTTTCATTACGCCGTGGGGGATGTATTGTTACAAAATGATGCCGTTTGGGTTAAAGAATGCAGGGGCCACCTACATGAGGGCCATGACCATAATTTTTCATGACATGATACACAAGGAGATCGAAGTGTATGTAGACGATGTCATCATCAAATCCAAGAAAGCCGCTGATCACATGGGAGATTTGAGGAAATTCTTCAATAGACTGAGAAGGTACAACCTGAAGCTGAATCCCGCAAAATGTGCTTTCGGGGTTTCAGCGGGAAAATTGCTGGGGTTTATTGTAAGTCGTCGGGGAATAGAAATGGATCCATCAAAGGTCAAAGTTATTCAAGAATTGCCACCACCAACAAGAACATTAAGAAGATACTAAGTAAAATGGTAGAGAAGCATAAGCAGTGGCACAAAAAGCTATCGTTTGCTCTATTGGGGTATCGCACCACTGTCCGCACATTGACTGGTGCAACTCCCTATATGCTGGTTTATGGTACGGAAGCGGTCACCCCGCCGAGGTAGAAATTCCATTCCTAAGAATCATACAGGAAGCAGAAATCGACGATGCAGAATGTGTAAAGAGTCGTTACGAACAGTTAGCTCACATAGATGGAAAGAGAATGAACGCGGTTTGCCATGGTCAACTTTACCAGGACAGAATGTCCCGAGCCTTCAAAAAAAGAGTCAAGCCAAGACAATTCACACCAGGACAGCTGGTATTGAAGAAAATCTTTCCACATCAAGATGAAGCCAAAGGGAAATTCTCTCCCAACTGGCAGGGTCCATACATGGTTCACCGGGTTCTAACAGGAGGAGCCCTCATACTTGCAGAAATGGACGGAGAAGTTTGGCCGAAACCAATCAACTCAGATGCAGTCAAGCGATACTATGTGTAACCATTTATGATCTCATTATGTAATTTGAACTACGTCTGACCTGATTCCCGTTTAAGAGGGGATACGTAGGCAGCCTTATGGGTTTGGTCACAATTCAATAAAATTTTCATCTCCCCCGGCAATTGGAAACTGGGGCAGAATTTTGAGGAGGACCCTCAAAATTCCGAAGTAACTTCAGTCGATCATTGTAAGCAGCCGTCAGAAGCATCAGCCTACTAAACCGGGGCAAAATTTTGAGGAGGGCCCTCAAAATTCCGTAGCAAGAAAGGTCACAATGTTTTGAACCACGTCGCGGTCGTTGGTTCATCTAAAGCTGTTTTTTTAAAATATATATACATATATCATACCTTTAACAAAACTCATGCATGCCTATTATCGAAATCGCTTTGATTGACAACATTGCCCCGAGGGTACCTACAGTATCACCATAAATAGAGCCGAGCCAGTCAAGCGAAGCAAGCGGGAACGCGAACTAACCAGTCCCTTTACAAACTCACGATTTGTCTTTGGATGCAGGCACCCAAGTCACAAATCAGCAAATCCATTTACACACTCGTACTTTCAGGAATACAACTCCCGAAATTATCGCTTCACAATCACTATCCATACACGATATCCCCAGCAGCCACAATGTCGCAATCAACAACCAGCTATCCGCTATCAGCTAAGAATCTTTTACTACTACTCGTCTCTCATCTTCCGTATAAGGCTACTATTCTGCCTTCCGAGGTTAAGCTCTTCCTCCATTTGCATTTCTTGCATTGCATAAGGCTACTATTCTGCCTTCCGAGGTTAAGCGCTACCTCCATCTGCATTTTTCTGCATTGCATGAGGCTACTATTCTGCCTTCCGAGGTTAAGCGCTACCTCTATCTGCATTTTCTGCATTACATAAGGCTACTATTCTGCTTTCCGAGACTAAGCGCTACCTCAATCTGCATTTTCTGCATTGCATAAGGCTACTATTCTTCCTTCCGAGACTAAGCTCTGTCTCCATCTGCATTTCCTGCATTGCATAAGGCTACTATTCTGCCTTCCGAGGTTAAGCTCTACCTCCATTTGCATTTCCTGCATTGCATAAGGCTACCATTCTGCCTTCCGAGACTAAGCTCTATCTCCATCTGCATTCTTGCATTGCATAAGGCTACCATTCTGCCTTCCGAGACTAAGCTCTGTCTCCATCTTTGCATGGCTGAAATATCGCCACTTCATTTAAATCCTGCATCGGCTGAAATATCGACACTTCATTTAAATCTTGCATCGGCTGAAAGATCGCCAATTTATTTACACTTTGCATGGCTGAAATATCGCCACTTCATTTAAATCCTGCATCGGCTGAAAGATCGCCATTTTATTTACACTTTGTATGGCTGAAATATCGCCACTTCATTTAAATCTTGCATCAGCTGAAAGATCGCCATTTTACTTTTTTTTTTGCATGGATGAAATATCGCCACTTCATTTAAATCCTGCATCGGCTGAAAGATCTCCATTTTTACTTACATTTTTTGCATGGCTGAATATCGCACTTCATTTAAATCCTGCACCAACTCGAAAGATTGCCATTTACTTTACGATTCTTGCATCGGCTGAAAGTCTCG